>NC_091979.1:12384352-12666852 GCF_044704955.1 Pristiophorus japonicus | reverse complement strand
CTCTCTCCCAGTCTCTCTCTCTCTCCCAGTCTGTGTCTCTCCCCCCTCTGTCCCCGCATTCTCTCTCTCCCCCCTCCCCTGCAGTCTGCCTCTCTCTCCCCACCCACGTGGGGTACAGTTCGTGCACGAACCTCACACACAGGGAGCCTTTCTCCCGGTCCATCAGCGGCAGCTCCCGGGAGATCAGTCTCCCAATTCCTGGGGAGGGGTGGGTCACCCGAGCGACACGGATTGACGATAATCGGCGATGGAACCAGAGGGGGAGATGGGGAGAATGTGTTTTACGCAGCGAGTTGTTGTGATCGGGAACGCGCTGCCTGAAAGGGCGGCGGGAGCAGATTCAATAGTGACGTTCAAACGGGAATTGGATCAATCCTGGAAGGGGAAATGTGGGGGGAGAGCGGTGGGAGTGGGACTGATTGGATTGCTCTGTCACAGAGCCGGCACAGCACGAGCTCGATGGGCCCAATGGCTGTAAGGTTGTATCAGCTGCCGATGAAGAGTGAGGCCGTGGATCGAGCTGCTAAGCTCACTGAGGCAGGGTGGAGCTGGCTGTGCCTGCCGGTGAGATCGGAGGGCGGAAGCTCAGATAGGACACTGGGTTGGACGCTGGATGTGGCTCATTTCCCTCGCCGCTCAGTCCCACCTACCTCTCCCTTTGTTCTCTGTCCCCCCCAGACACTTCCATCGCCGAAACATCACGCCGATTGTTGCTGGCTGGCTTCTGGTTGTTGAAATACAGAGACGTTTGAGCAGCAGCAGGACATTCAGCCCCAACATCATCTTCCGCCAGGTCCTGGCTGATCGGTGCCTCGACCTCATGTACGCACCTTGGTTTGTTGTCCCTCGATCCCCAAACCCCGCAAGAATCTCCTGAGCTCAGTGTTGAAAGCTCCAACTAATCCACAGCCTTGTGGAGGAGAGAGTTCCCGATTCCCACTGCCCCTTTGTGTGAAGAAGTGTTTCCTGACATCACCCCTGAACGGCCGGGCTCTAATTTTAAGGTCCTGCCCCTTGTTCTGGACTCCCCCCACCAGAGGGAATGGTTACTCTCGATCCCCCCCCCATCGATTCCTTTAATCATCGTAAACCCCTCGATCAGATCGCCCCGTAATCTTCTACACTCGAGGGAACACAGGCCCAGTCTGTGCAACCTGCCCTCGGGATTTAACCCTCTCAGCCCCGGGTATCAGTCTGGGGAATCTGCCCCCACCCTCCGAGGCTGATACACCCTCCCCGAGGGGCGGGGGCCAGAACTGGACGCAGTGACTCCGGACGGGGTCTGATCCGAGCTCCGTACGTCTGAAGCTTCACCTCCTCCCCTTTGGACCCCCGACTCCCCGAGAGAAAGGCCAACGCATAATGTGCGAAAATGTGAGGTTATCCCCTTTGGCAACAAAAAATAAAAGAGCAAATTATAACTTAAATGGAGAAAAATTGCACAGTGCTGCAGTACAGAGGGACCTGGGGGTCCTTGTGCATGAAACACTAAAAGTTAGTACGCAGGTACAGCAAGTGATCAGGAAGGCAAATGAAATGTTGGCCTTTATTGCCAGGGGGATGGAGTAGAAAAGCAGGGAAGTCCTGCTACAACTGTACAGGGTATTGGTGAGGCCACACCCGGAGTACTGCGTGCAGTTTTGGTCTCCGTATTTAAGGAAGGATATACTTGCATTGGAGACTGTTCAGAGAAGGTTCACTCGGTTGATTCCGGAGATGAGGGGGTTGACTTATGAGGAAAGGTTGAGCAGGTTGGGCCTCTACTCATTGGAATTCAGAAGAATGAGAGGTGATCTTATCGAAACGTATAAGATTGTGAGGGGGCTCGGCAAGGTGGATGCAGAGAGGATGTTTCCACTGATAGGGGAGACTAGAACTAGGGGGCATAATCTTAGAATAACGGGCCGCCCATTTAAAACTGAGATGCGGAGGAATTTCTTCTCTCAGAGAGTTGTAAATCTGTGGAATTCTCTGCCCCACAGAGCTGTGGAAGCCGGGTCATTGAATATATTTAAGGTGGAGATAGACAGATTTTTGAGCGATAAGGGAGTGAAAGGTTATGGGGAGTGGGCAGGGGAGTGGAGCTGAGTCCATGATCAGATCAGCCATGATCGTATTAAATAGTGGAGTGGCAATGCTGAGGGATCACCGCACTGTCGGAGGGGCAGTACTGAGGGAGTGCTGCACTGTCGGAGGGGCAGTACTGAGGGAGTGCCGCACTGTCGGAGGGGCAGTACTGAGGGAGTGCCGCACTGTCGGAGGGGCAGTACTGAGGGAGGGCCGCACTGTCGGAGGGGCAGTACTGAGGGATCACCGCACTGTCGGAGGGGCAGTACTGAGGGAGTGCCGCACTCTCGGAGGGGCAATGCTGAGGGATCACCGCACTGTCGGAGGGGCAGTACTGAGGGAGGGCCGCATTGTCGGAGAGGCAGTACTGAGGGAGGGCCGCACTGTCGGAGGGGCAATACTGAGGGAGGGCCGCACTGTCGGAGGGGCAGTACTGAGGGAGGGCTGCACTGTCAGAAGGGCAGTACTGAGTGAGGGCTGCATTGTCGGAGGGGCAGTACTGAGGGAGTGCCGCACTCTCGGAGGGGCAATACTGAGGGAGGGCCGCACTGTCGGAGGGGCAGTACTGAGGAAGGGCCGCACTGTCGGAGGGGCAGTACTGAGGGAGGGCCGCACTGTCGGAGGGGCAGTACTGAGGGAGAGCTGCACTGTCGGAGGGGCAGTACTGAGGGAGGGCCGCACTGTCGGAGGGGCAGTACTGAGGGAGTGCTGCACTGTTGGAGGGGCAGTATGTGGGAGCGCCGCACTGTCGGAGGGGCAGTACTGAGGGAGTGCTGCACTGTCGGAGGGGCAGTACTGAGGGAGTGCTGCACTGTCGGAGGGACAGTACTGAGGGAGCTCTGCACTGTCAGAGGGGCAGTACTGAGGGAGTGCCGCACTGCCGGAGGGGCAGTACCGAGGGAGCGCCACACTGTCGCAGGGGCAGTACTGAGGGAGCGCCGCACTATTGGAGGCGTTGTCTTTTGGATGAGACGTTAAACCGAGGCCCCTTCTGCCCTCACAGGTGGATGCAAAAGATCCGGCATCCACTCTTTGAAGAAGAGCAGGGGAGTTCTCCCCGGTGTCCTGGGCCAATATTTATCTCTCAATCAACATCACTAAAACCAGGGCTGGATTCAGGGCCTGACAGGCCTGGGGCCAATAGTTCTGCTTGTTCGTGTTCATTACATCACGTGTATCATTCTGATTATGGGTATGGAAACATAGGTCGGTATATTCAACAATGGAAATGTTTATTCTGTATCAAGTAGGTATATATTCTGGTTCTGGGAATATTGCAATACTAGATCTCGATACAGATATGCAAATTTCACTCAATAACATGTGAAATAAAACAGGCCAATAAATAATCTGTTCAGTATATAGATACATTAGTGTATATAGGTACATCAGTGTATATCTGTACATTAGTGTATATTGGTACATCAGTGTATATTGGTACATCAGTGTATATTGGTACATTAGTGTATATCTGTACATCAGTGTATATTGGTACATCAGTGTATATCTGTACATCAGTGTATATTGGTACATCAGTGTATATCTGTACATCAGTGTATATTGGTACATCAGTGTATATCTGTATATCAGTGTATATTGGTACATCAGTGTATATTGGTACATTAGTGCATATTGGTACATCAGCGTATATCTGTACATCAGTGTATATCTGTACATCAGTGTATATTGGTACATCAGTGTAGAAAGGGACATCAGTATATAGGTGCATCAGTGTATATCGGTGTAAACAAGTGAATCTAGCCTCTATAAGAAGTATGTATCCTGTAGATACTTTACAAAATTACATTGCGAGACTTGCTATATGTGAATTAGTCAATGATATCTCCCATTTCAATAGAAACCAATTCTATTCGGCCTATTTGCGAGGCATAACATTGTTTTTCCTACATTTATTTGGTGGGCCTGAGGCTGCAGCCCGTTCACAACGGTTAATCCTCCCCGTGGTTAATCCTCCTCGTGGTTAATCCTCCCCGCGGTTAAACCTCCCCGTGGTTAATCCTCCCCGTGGTTAATCCCCCCCACGGTTAACCCTCCCCGTGGTTAATCCTCCCCACGGTTAATCCTCCCGTGATTAATCCTCCTCGTGGTTAATCCCTCCCACGGTTAACACTCCCCGTGGTTAATCCTCCCCACGGTTAATCCTCCACGTGGTTAATCCTCCCGTGGTCAATACTCCCGTGGTTAATCCTCCCCGTGGTTAATCCTCCCGCAGTTAAACCTCCCCACGGTTAATCCTCGCCGTGGTTAATCCTCCTCGTGGTTAATCCTCCCTACGGTTAATCCTCCCCACGGTTAATCCTCCCGTGGTTAATCCTCCCCGTGGTTAATCCTCCCCGTGGTTAATACTCCCCGTGGTTAATCATCCCCGTGGTTAATCCTCCCCACGGTTAATCCTCCCCGTGGTTAATCCTCCCGTGGTTAATCCTCCCCGTGGTTAATCATCCCCGCGGTTAATCCTCCCCAAGGTTATTCCACCCCGTGGTTAATCCTCCCCGTAGTTAATCCTCCCCGCGGTGAATCCTACCCACGGTTAATCATCCCCGTGGTTAATCCTCCCCACGGTTAATCCTCCCCGTGGTTAATCCTCCCGTGGTTAATCCTCCCCGTGGTTAATCCTCCCCGTGGTTAATCCTCCCATGGTTAATCCTCCCCATGGTTAAGCCTCCCCATGGTTAATCGTCCCCAAGGTTAATCCTCGTCGCGGTTAATCCTTCCCAGAGGTTAATTCTTCCCGCGCTTAATCCTCCCTGTGGTTAATTCTCTCCAGGGTTAATCTACGGCACGGTTAATCCTCCCCGCGGTTAATCCTCCCCGTGGTTAATCCTCCCCATGGTTAATCCGTGGTTAATCCTCCGCGCTGTTAATCCTCCCCATGGTTAATCCTCCCCATGGTTAATCCTTGGTTAATCATCCCCGTGGTTAATCTTCCCCATGGTTAATCCGTGGTTAATCCTCCCCATGGTTAATCCTCCCCGTGGTTAATCCTCCCCATGGTTAATCCTTGGTTAATCATCCCCGTGGTTAATCTTCCCCATGGTTAATCCTTGGTTAATCATCCCCGTGGTTAATCTTCCCCATGGTTAATCCTTGGTTAATCATCCCCGTGGTTAATCTTCCCCATGGTTAATCCTTGGTTAATCATCCCCGTGGTTAATCTTCCCCATGGTTAATCCTTGGTTAATCATCCCCGTGGTTAATCTTCCCCATGGTTAATCCGTGGTTAATCCTCCCCATGGTTAATCCTCCCCGTGGTTAATCCTCCCCATGGTTAATCCGTGGTTAATCCTTCCTGTGGTTAATCCTCCCCGCGGCATATTCTCCCCATGGTTAATCCTCTCCGTGGTTAATCTTCCCCACGGTTAATCCTCCCCGTGGTTAATCCTCCCCACGGTTAATCCTGCCATGGTTAATCCTCCCCGTGGTTAATCCTCCTCGTGGTTAATCCTCCTCGTGGTTAATCCTCCCCGCGGTTAATCCTCCCCGCGGTTAATCCATGGTTAATCCTCCCCATGGTTAATCCTCACCGTGATTAATCCTCCCATGGTTAATCCTCCCCACGGTTAATCCTCCCCGTGGCTAATCCTCCCGTGGTTAATCCTCCCCGCGGTTAATCCTCCCGTGGCTAATCCTCCCGGGGTAAATCCTTCAGTGTTTAATCCTCCCGCGGTTATACCTTCAATGTTTAATCCACCCCGTGGTTAATCCACTCCACGGTTCATCCTCCCCACGGTTAATCCTCCCCTGGTTAATCCTCGCCACAGTTAATCTTTCCCAGAGGTTAATCCTTCCCGTGCTTAATGCTCCCTGTGGTTAATTCTCCCCGGGGTTAATCTACCCCACGGTTAATCCTCCCCGTGGTTAATCCTCCCTGTGGTTAATCCTCCCCTTGGTTAATCCTCCCCTTGGTTAACCCTCCCCACGGTTAATCCACCCCACGATAAATCCTCCCCATGGTTAATCCTCACCGTGGTTAATCATCCCGTGGTTAACCCTCCCCACGGTTAATGCTCCACGTGGTTAATCCTTCCGTGGTTAATCCTGGCCGCGGTTAATCCTCCCGTGGTTAATCCTCCCCACGGTTAATCTTCCGGTGGTTACTCCACCCCACGGTTAATCCTCCCTGTGGTTAATCCGTGTTTAATCCTCCCCGTGATTAATCCTCCCGCGGTTAATACTTCAGTGTTTATTCCTCCTGTGGTTAATCCTCCCCATGGTTAATCCGTGGTTAATCCTCCCGTGGTTAAACCTCCCCATGGTTAATCCGTGGTTAATCCTCCCGTGGTTAATCCTCCGCGCTGTTAATCTTCCTCATGGTTAATCCGTGGTTAATCCTCCTCATGGTTAATCTTCCCCACAGTTAATCCTCCCGCGGTTAATCCTTGGTTAATCCTCCCCACGGTTAATCCTCCCCATGGTTAATCCTCCCCACGTTTAATCCTCCCCGTGGTTAAACCTTCCCACGCTTAATCCTCCCTGCGGTTAATTCTCCCCGGGGTTAATCTACCCCGTGGTTAATCCTCCCCGTGGTTAATCCTCCCCGTGGTTAATCCTCCCGCAGTTAATCCTCCCCACGGTTAATCCTCCCGCGGTTAATCTGTGGTTAATCCTCTCCGCGGTTAATCCTTCCCGTGGTTAATCCTCACCGGGGTTAATCCTCCCGTGGTTAATCCTCCCTGTGGTTAATCCTCAACGTGGTTAATCCTCCCGTGGTTAATCCTCCCCACGGTTAATCCTCCCCGTGGTTAATCCTCCTGCGGTTAATCCTCCCCACGGTTAATCCTCCCACGGTTAATCCACAGTTAATCCTCCCCGCAGTAAATACTCCCCGTGGTTAATCCTCCCCACAGTTAATCCTCCCCGTGGTTAATCCTCCCGTGGTTAATCCTGGCCATGGTTAATCCTCCCGTGGTTAATCCTCCCCACGGTTAATCCTCCGGTGGTTAATCTGTGTTTAATCCTCCCCGTGGTTAATCCTCCCGCGGTTAATCCTTCAGTGTTTAATCATCCCGCGGTTAAACCTTCAGTGTTAATCCTCCCCATGGTTAATCCCCCCGCGGTTAACCCGTGGATAATCCCCCCCGCGGTTAATCCTCCCCGTGGTTAATCCTCACCGTGGTTAATCCTCCCGTGGTTAATCCTCACCGTGGTTAATCCTCCCCACAGTTAATCCTCCCTGTGGTTAATCCTCCCGTGGTTAATCTTGGCCGCAGTTTTTCCTCCCCTGGTTAATCCTCCCCACGGTTAATCTTCCGGTGGTTAATCCACCCAGCGGTTAATTCTCCCTGTGGTTAATCCGTGTTTAATCCTCCCCGTGGTTAATCCTCCCGCGGTTAATCCTTCAGTGTTTAATCCTCCCGCGGTTAAACCTTCAGTGTTTAATCCTCCCCGTGGTTAATTATCCCGTGGTTAATCCTGGCCATGTGTAATCCTCACATGGTTAATCCTACGGTGGTTAATCCGTGTTTAATCCTCCCCGTGGTTAATCCTCCCGCGGTTAATCCTTCAGTGTTTAATCCTCCCGCGGTTAAACCTTCAGTTTTAATCCTCCCCGTGTTTAATCTTCCCCGTGGTTAATCATCCCCGTGGTTAATCCTCCCACGGTTAATCCTCCCCGCGGTTAATCCTCCCCGTGGTTAATTCTCCCGTGGTTAACCCTCCCCGTGGTTAATCCTCACTGTGGTTAATCCTCCCATGGTTAATCCTCCCCACAGTTAATCCTCCCCGTGGTTAATCCTCCCGTGGTTAATCCTGGCCGCGGTTATTCCTCCCCTGGTTAATCCTCCCCACGGTTAATCCTCCGGTGGTTAATCCAAACCGCGGTTAATCCTCCCTGTGGTTAATCCGTGTTTAATCCTCCCCGTGATTAATCCTCCCCGCGGTTAATCCTCCCCATGTTTAATCCTCCCCGCGGTTAATCCTCCCCGTGGTTAATCCGTGGTTAATCCTCCCGTGGTTAATTCTCCCTGTGGTTAATCCTCCCCGCGGTTAATCCGCCCCGTGGTTAATCCATGGTTAATCCTCCCGTGGTTAATCCTCCCCATGGCTAATCCGTGGTTAATCCTCCCGTGGTTAATCCTCCCCATGGTTAATCCGTGGTTAATGATCCCGTGGTTAATCCTCCCCATGGTTAATCCGTGGTTAATCCTCCTGTGGTTAATCCTCCACATGGTTAATCCGTGGTTCATCCTCCCGCAGTTAATCCTCTCGTGGTTAATCCACCCAATGCTTATTCCTCCCCGTGGTTAATCCTCCCCGTGGTTAATCCTGCTCGTGGTTAATCCTCCCGTGGTTAATCCTCCCCACGGTTAATTCTCCCGTGGCTATTCCTCCCCACGGTTAATCCTCCCGTGGTTAATCCTCCCCGTGGTTAATTCTCCCCGTGGTTAATCCTCCCATGGTTAATCCTCCCCGTGGTTAATCCTCCCCAGGGTTAATGCTCCCCGTGGTTAATCCTCACCGTGGTTAATACTCCCGTGGTTAATCCTCCCCGCGGTTAATCCTCCCCGTTGTTAATTCTCCCCGCGATTAATCCTCCCCGTGGTTAATCATCCCCGTGGTTAATCCTCCCTGTGGTTAATCTATGTTTAATCTTCCGCATGGTTAATCCTCCCCGTGGTTAATCCTCCCGTGGTTAATCCTGGCCGCGGTTAATCCTCCCCGCGGTTAATCCTCCCGGTGGTTAATCCATGTTTAATCTTCCCCGTGGTTAATCCTCCCCGCGGTTAATCCTCGCCATGGTTAATCCTCCCCTGGTTAATCCTCGCTGCGGATAATCCTTCCCAGAGGTTAACCCTTCCCACGCTTAATCCTCCCCATGGCTAATCCTCCCCATGGTTAATCCATGGTTAATCCTCCTGTGGTTAATCCTCCCCATGGTTAATCCGTGGTTAATGATCCCTTGGTTAATCCTCCCCATGATTAATCCACGGTTAATCCTCCCGCGGTTAATCCTCCCCGTGGTTAATCCTCCCCGCGGTTAATCCTCCCCGCGGTTAATCCGTGGATAATCCTCCAATGATTAATCCTCCCAATGTTTAATCCGTGGTTAATGATGCCGTGGTTAATCCTCCCCATGGTTAATCCGTGGTTAATCCTCCCGCGATTAATCCTCCCCATGGTTAATCCGTGGTTAATCCTTCCATGGTTAATCCTCCCGTGGTTATTCCTCCCTGTGGTTAATCCTCGAGCGGTTAATCCTCCCCATGGTTAATCCTCCCCACGGTTGATACTCCTCATGGTTAATTATCCCCGTGGTTAATCCTCCCCGTGGTTAATCCTCCCCATGGATAATCCGTGGTTAATCCTCCCTGTGGTTAATCCTCCCCACGGTTAATCCTCCCCGTGGTTAATCCTCCCATGGTTAATCCTCTCCACAGTTAATCCTCCCCGTGGTTAATCCTCCCGTGGTTAATCCTGGCCACGGTTAATCCTGCCGTGGTTAAACCTCCCCACGGTTAATCCTCCAGTGGTTAATCCACCCCGCGGTTAATCCTCCCTGTGGTTAATCTGTGTTTAATCTTCGCCGTGGTTAATCCTCCCGCGGTTAATCCTACCCATGGTTAATCCTCCCCGTTGATAATCCTGGCCGCAGTTAATCCTCCCTGTGGTTAATCCTCCCGCGGTTAATCGTTCAGCGTTTAATCCTCCCGCGGTTAATCCCTCAGTGTTTAATCCTCACCCATGGTTAATCCTCCCCACGGTTAATCCTCCCCGTGGTTAAACCTCCCATGGTTAATCCTCTCCGTGGTTATTCCTCCCGCGGTTAATCCTCCCTGCGGTTAATCCTGCCCGTGGTTAATCCTCACCGTGGTTAATCCTACCCATGGTTAAAACTCCCGCGGTTAATCCTCCCCGCGGTTAATCCTCCCACGGTTAATCCGTGGTTAATCCTCCCCAGGGTTAATCCTCCCCGTGGTTAATCCATACCGTGGTTAATCCTTCCGTGGTTAATCCTCCCGCGGTTAATCCTCCCCGCGGTTAATCCTCCCCGTGGTTAATCCTCACCGTGGTTAATCCTTCCGTGGTTAATGCTTCCCGCGTTTATTCCTCCCCGTGGTTAATCCTCCCCGCGGTTAATCCTCCCCGTGGTTAATCCTCACCGTGGTTAATCCTCCATGCGGTTAATCCTCCCCACGGTTAATCCTCCCGCGATTAATCCGTAGTTAATCCTCCACATGGTAAATCCTCCCCGTGGTTAATCCTCACCGTGGTTAATCCTCCCCACGGTTAATCCTCCCGTGGTTAATTCTCCAGTGTTAATCCTGGCCGCAATTAATCCTCCGGTGGTTAATCCACCCTGCGAATAATTCTCCTTGCGGTTAATCCGTGTTTAATCCTCCCCGTGGTTAATCCTCCCGCGATTAATCCTTCAGTGTTTAATCTTCCCCGTGGTTAATCCTCCCCAGGGTTAATCCTCCCCATGGTTAATCCTCCCCGCGGTTAATCCTCCCCGTGGTTAATCCTCACCGTGGTTAATCCTCCCTGCGGTTAATCCTCCCCACGGTTAATCCTCCCGCAATTAATCCGTAGTTAATCCTCCCCGCAGTAAATCCTCCCCGTGGTTAATCCTCACCGTGGTTAATCCTCCCGTGGTTAATCCTCGCCACGGTTAATCCTCCCGTGGTTAATCCACACGTGTTAATCCTGGCCGCGGTTAATCCTTTGGTGGTTAATCCACCCCGCGGTTAATTCTCCTTGCGGTTAATCCGTGTTTAATCCTCCCCGTGGTTAATCCTCCTGCGGTTAATCCTTCAGTGTTTAATCTTCCCACGGTTAATCCTTCAGTGTTTAATCTTCCCCGTGGTTAATCCTCCCCAGGGTTAATCCTCCCTGTGGTTAATCCTCCCCAGGGTTAATCCTCCCTGTGGTTAATCCTCCCCGTGGTCAATCCTCCCGTGGTTAATCCTCCACGTGGTTAATCGTCCCCGTGGTTAATCCTCCCCGTGGTTAATCCTCCCATGGTTAATCCTCCCCGCGGTTAATCCTCCCCGTGGTTAATCCTCCCCGTGGTTAATCCTCCCCAGGGTTAATGCTCCCCGTGGTTGATCCTCACCGTGGTTAATCCTCCCGTGGTTAATCCTCCCACGGTTAATCCTCTGGTGGTTAATCCACCCCGCGATTAATCCTCCCTGTGGGTAATCCATGTTTAATCCTCCCCGTGGTTAATCCTCCCCGCGGTTAATCCTCCCCATGTTTAATCCTCCCCGCGGTTAATCCTCCCCGTGGTTAATCCATGGTTAATCCTCCCGTTGTTAATCCTCCCCATGGCTAATCCGTGGTTAATCCTCCCGTGGTTAATAATCCCCATGGTTAATCCGTGGTTAATGATTACGTGGTTAATCCTCCCCATGGTTAATCCGTGGTTAATCCTCCTGTGGTTAATCCTCCACATGGTTAATCCGTGGTTCATCCTCCCGTGGTTAATCCTCCCCGCAGTTAATCCTCCCGTGGTTAATCCTCCCCACGGATAATCCACCCAACGCTTAATCCTCCCCACGGTTAATCCTCCCCGTGGTTAAACCTCCCATGGTTAATCCTCTCCGTGGTTATTCCTCCCGCGGTTAATCCTCCCTGCGGTTAATCCTGCCCGTGGTTAATCCTCACCGTGGTTAATCCTACCCATGGTTAAAACTCCCGCGGTTAATCCTCCCCGCGGTTAATCCTCCCACGGTTAATCCGTGGTTAATCCTCCCCAGGGTTAATCCTCCCCGTGGTTAATCCATACCGTGGTTAATCCTTCCGTGGTTAATCCTCCCGCGGTTAATCCTCCCCGCGGTTAATCCTCCCCGTGGTTAATCCTCACCGTGGTTAATCCTTCCGTGGTTAATGCTTCCCGCGTTTAATCCTCCCCGTGGTTAATCCTCTCGCGGTTAATCCTCCTCGCGGTTAATCCTCCGCACGGTTAATCCTCCCGCGGTTAATCCGGAGTTAATCCTCCCATGGTTAATACTCCCCGTGGTTAATCCTCCCCGCGGTTAATCCTCCCCGTGGTTAATCCTCACCGTGGTTAAACCTCCATGCGGTTAATCATCCCCATGGTTAATCCTCCCGCGATTAATCCGTAGTTAATCCTCCACATGGTAAATCCTCCCCGTGGTTAATCCTCACCGTGGTTAATCCTCCCCACGGTTAATCCTCCCGTGGTTAATTCTCCAGTGTTAATCCTGGCCGCAATTAATCCTCCGGTGGTTAATCCACCCTGCGGTTAATTCTCCTTGCGGTTAATCCGTGTTTAATCCTCCCCGTGGTTAATCCTCCCGCGATTAATCCTTCAGTGTTTAATCTTCCCCGTGGTTAATCCTCCCCAGGGTTAATCCTCCCCATGGTTAATCCTCCCCGCGGTTAATCCTCCCCGTGGTTAATCCTCACCGTGGTTAATCCTCCCTGCGGTTAATCCTCCCCACGGTTAATCCTCCCGCGATTAATCCGTAGTTAATCCTCCCCGCAGTAAATCCTCCCCGTGGTTAATCCTCACCGTGGTTAATCCTCCCGTGGTTAATCCTCGCCACGGTTAATCCTCCCGTGGTTAATCCACACGTGTTAATCCTGGCCGCGGTTAATCCTTTGGTGGTTAATCCACCCCGCGGTTAATTCTCCTTGCGGTTAATCCGTGTTTAATCCTCCCCGTGGTTAATCCTCCTGCGGTTAATCCTTCAGTGTTTAATCTTCCCACGGTTAATCCTTCAGTGTTTAATCTTCCCCGTGGTTAATCCTCCCCAGGGTTAATCCTCCCTGTGGTTAATCCTCCCCAGGGTTAATCCTCCCTGTGGTTAATCCTCCCCGTGGTCAATCCTCCCGTGGTTAATCCTCCACGTGGTTAATCGTCCCCGTGGTTAATCCTCCCCGTGGTTAATCCTCCCATGGTTAATCCTCCCCGCGGTTAATCCTCCCCGTGGTTAATCCTCCCCGTGGTTAATCCTCCCCAGGGTTAATGCTCCCCGTGGTTGATCCTCACCGTGGTTAATACTCCCGTGGTTAATCCTCCCACGGTTAATCCTCTGGTGGTTAATCCACCCCGCGATTAATCCTCCCTGTGGGTAATCCGTGTTTAATCCTCCCCGTGGTTAATCCTCCCCGCGGTTAATCCTCCCCATGTTTAATCCTCCCCGCGGTTAATCCTCCCCATGGTTAATCCGTGGTTAATCCTCCTGTGGTTAATCCTCCACATGGTTAATCCGTGGTTCATCCTCCCGTGGTTAATCCTCCCCGCAGTTAATCCTCCCGTGGTTAATCCTCCCCACGGATAATCCACCCAACGCTTAATCCTCCTCATGGTTAATCCTCCCCGTGGTTAATCCTGCTCGTGGTTAATCCTCCCGTGGTTAATCCTCCCCACGGTTAATTCTCCCGTGGCTATTCCTCCCCACGGTTAATCCTCCACGTGGTTAATCCTCCCCGTGGTTAATTCTCACCGTGGTTAATCCTCCCATGGTTAATCCTCCCCGTGGTTAATCCTCCCCAGGGTTAATGCTCCCCGTGGTTAATCCTCACCATGGTTAATACTCCCGTGGTTAATCCTCCCCACGGTTAATGCTCCCCGTGGTTAATCAACCCCGTGGTTAATCCTCCCTGTGGTTAATCCATGTTTAATCTTCCACATGGTTAATCCTCCCCGTGGTTAATCCTCCCCTGGTTAATCCTCGCTGCGGTTAATCCTTCCCAGAGGTTAACCCTTCCCACGCTTAATCCTCCCCATGGCTAATCCTCCCCATGGTTAATCCGTGGTTAATAAACCCGTGGTTAATCCTCCCCATGGTTAATCCGTGGTTAATCCTCCTGTGGTTAATCCTCCCCATGGTTAATCCGTGGTTAATGATCCCTTGGTTAATCCTCCCCATGATTAATCCATGGTTAATCCTCCCGCGGTTAATCCTCCCCGTGGTTAATCGTCCCCGTGGTTAATCCTCCCCGTGGTTAATCCTCCCATGGTTAATCCTCCCCGCGGTTAATCCTCCCCGTGGTTAATCCTCCCTGTGGTTAATCCTCCCCAGGGTTAATGCTCCCCGTGGTTAATCCTCACCGTGGTTAATACTCCCGTGGTTAATCCTCCCCACGGTTAATCCTCTGGTGGTTAATCCACCCCGCGATTAATCCTCCCTGTGGGTAATCCGTGTTTAATCCTCCCCGTGGTTAATCCTCCCCGCGGTTAATCCTCCCCATGTTTAATCCTCCCCGCGGTTAATCCTCCCCGTGGTTAATCCGTGGTTAATCCTCCCGTGGTTAATTCTCCCTGTGGTTAATCCTCCCCGCGGTTAATCCGCCCCTTGGTTAATCCATGGTTAATCCTCCTGTTGTTAATCCTCCCCATTGCTAATCCGTGGTTAATCCTCCCGTGGTTAATACTCCCCATGGTTAATCCGTGGTTAATGATTATGTGGTTAATCCTCCCCATGGTTAATCTGTGGTTAATCCTCCTGTGGTTAATCCTCCACATGGTTAATCCGTGGTTCATCCTCCCGTGGTTAATCCTCCCCGCAGTTAATCCTCCCATGGTTAATCCTCCCCACGGATAATCCACCCAACGCTTAATCCTCCTCATGGTTAATCCTCCCCGTGGTTAATCCTGCTCGTGGTTAATCCTCCCGTGGTTAATCCTCCCCACGGTTAATTCTCCCATGGTTATTCCTCCCCACGGTTAATCCTCCACGTGGTTAATCCTCCCTGTGGTTAATTCTCACCGTGGTTAATCCTCCCATGGTTAATCCTCCACGTGGTTAATCCTCCCCAGGGTTAATGCTCCCCGTGGTTAATCCTCACCGTGGTTAATACTCCCGTGGTTAATCCTCCCCACGGTTAATGCTCCCCATGGTTAATCATCCCCGTGGTTAATCCTCCCTGTGGTTAATCCATGTTTAATCTTCCACATGGTTAATCCTCCCCGTGGTTAATCCTCCCGTGGTTAATCCTGGCCGCGGTTAATCCTCCCTACGGTTAATCCTCCCGGTGGTTAATCCGTGTTTAATCTTCCCCGTGGTTAATCCTCCCCGCGGTTAATCCTCCCCATGGTTAATCCTCCCCTGGTTAATCCTCGCTGCGGTTAATCCTTCCCAGAGGTTAACCCTTCCCACGCTTAATCCTCCCCATGGCTAATCCTCCCCATGGTTAATCCGTGGTTAATAAACCCGTGGTTAATCCTCCCCATGGTTAATCCGTGGTTAATCCTCCTGTGGTTAATCCTCCCCATGGTTAATCCGTGGTTAATGATCCCTTGGTTAATCCTCCCCATGATTAATCCATGGTTAATCCTCCCGCGGTTAATCCTCCCCGTGGTTAATCCTCCCCGTGGTTAATCCTCCCCGCGGTTAATCCGTGGATAATCCTCCCATGGTTAATCCTCCCAATGTTTAATCCGTGGTTAATGATGCCGTGGTTATTCCTCCCCGTGGTTAATCCGTGGTTGATCCTTCCATGGTTAATCCTCCCGTGGTTATTCCTCCCAGGGGTTAATCCTCGAGCGGTTAATCCTCCCCATGGTTAATCCTCCCCACAGTTGATCCTCCTCATGGTTAATTCTCCCCGTGGTTAATCCTCCCCGTGGTTAATCCTCCCCATGGATAATCCGTGGTTAATCCTCCCTGTGGTTAATCCTCCCCACGGTTAATCCTCCCGCGGTTCATCTGTGGTTAATCCTCCCCGCGGTTAATCCTCCCCGTGGTTAATCCTCCCCACGGTTAATCCTCCCCGTGGTTAATCCTCCCATGGTTAATCCTCTCCACGGTTAATCCTGGCCACGGTTAATCCTCCCGTGGTTAAACCTCCCCACGGTTAATCCTCCAGTGGTTAATCCACCCCGCGGTTAATCCTCCCTGTGGTTAATCTGTGTTTAATCTTCGCCGTTGTTAATCCTCCCGCGGTTAATCCTCCCCATGGTTAATCCTCCCCGTTGATAATCCTGGCCGCGGTTAATCCTCCCGTGGTTAATCCTCCCCACAGTTAATCTTCCGGTGGTTAATCCACCCCGCGGTTAATCCTCCCTGTGGTTAATCTGTGTTTAATCTTCGCCGTGGTTAATCCTCCCGCGGTTAATCCTCCCCATGGTTAATCCTCCCCGTTGATAATCCTGGCCGCGGTTAATCCTACCTGTGGTTAATCCGTGTTTAATCCTCCCCGTGGTTAATCGTCCCGCGGTTAATCGTTCAGCGTTTAATCCTCCCGCGGTTAATCCTTCAGTGTTTAATCCTCACCCATGGTTAATCCTCCCCACGGTTAATCCTCCCCGTGGTTAAACCTCCCATTGTTAATCCTCTCCGTGGTTATTCCTCCCGCGGTTAATCCTCCCTGCGGTTAATCCTGCCCGTGGTTAATCCTCACCGTGGTTAATCCTACCCATGGTTAAAACTCCCGCGGTTAATCCTCCCCACGGTTAATCCTCCCACGGTTAATCCTCCCCGCGGTTAATCCTCCCCGTGGTTAATCCTCACCGTGGTTAATCCTTCCGTGGTTAATGCTTCCCGCGTTTAATCCTCCCCGTGGTTAATCCTCTCGTGGTTAATCCTCCCCACGGTTAATCCTCCCGCGGTTAATCCGGAGTTAATCCTCCCGTAGTTAATACTCCCCGTGGTTAATCCTCCCCGCGGTTAATCCTCCCCGTGGTTAATCCTCCCCACGGTTAATCCTCCCGCAATTAATCCGTAGTTAATCCTCCCCGCGGTAAATCCTCCCCGTGGTTAATCCTCCCCATGGTTAATCCTCCCCACGGTTAATCCTCCCGTGGTTAATCCTCCAGCGTTAATCCTGGCCGCAGTTAATCCTCCGGTGGTTAATCCTCCCCGAGGTTAATCCTCACCATGGTTAATCCTTCCGTGGTTAATGCTTCCCGCGTTTAATCCTCCCCGTCGTTAATCCTCTCGTGGTTAATCCTCCCCACGGTTAATCCTCCCGCGGTTAATCCGGAGTTAATCCTCCCGTGGTTAATACTCCCCGTGGTTAATCCTCCCTGCGGTTAATCCTCCCCGTGGTTAATGCTCCCTGCGGTTAATCCTCCCCACGGTTAATCCTCCCGCGATTAATCCGTAGTTAATCCTCCCCGCGGTAAATCCTCCCCGTGGTTAATCCTCCAGCGTTAATCCTGGCCGCAGTTAATCCTCCGGTGGTTAATCCACCCTGCGGTTAATTCTCCTTGCGGTTAATCCGTGTTTAATCCTCCCCGTGGTTAATCCTCCTGAGGTTAATCATTCAGTGTTTAATCCTCCCGCGATTAATCCTTCAGTGTTTAATCTTCCCCGTGGTTAATACTCCCCAGGTTTAATCCTCCCCATGGTTAATCCTCCCCGCGGTTAATCCTCCCCGTGAGTAATCCTCACCGTGGTTAATCCTCCCTGCGGTTAATCCTCCCCACGGTTAATCCTCCCGCGATTAGTCCGTAGTTAATCCTCCCCGCAGTAAATCCTCCCCGTGGTTAATCCTCACCGTGGTTAATCCTCCCGTGGTTAATCCTCCCCACGGTTAATCCTCCCGTGGTTAATCCACCCGTGGTAATCCTGGCCGCGGTTAATTCTCCGTGCGGTTAATCCATGTTTAATCCTCCCCGTGGTTAATCCTCCCCGTGGTTAATTCTCACCGTGGTTAATCCTCCCATGGTTAATCCTCCCCGCGGTTAATCCTCCCCGTGGTTAATCCTCCCCGTGGTTAATCCTCCCCAGGGTTAATGCTCCCCGTGGTTAATTCTCACCGTGGTTAATCCTCCCCAGGGATAATGCTCCCCGTGGTTAATCCTCACCGTGGTTAATACTCCCGTGGTTAATCCTCCCCGCGGTTAATCCTCCCCGTTGTTAATCCTCCCCGCGATTAATCCTCCCCATGGTTAATCTTCCTGCGGTTAATCCTTCAGTGTTTAATTCTCCCGCGGTTAATCCTTCAGTGTTTAATCTTCCCAGTGGTTAATCCTCCCCAGGGTTAATCCTCCCCGTGGTTAATCCTCTCCAGGGTTAATCCTCCCCGTGGTTAATCCTCCCCGTGGTTAATCCTCCCGGGGTTAATCCTCCACGTGGTTAATCCTCCCCGTGGTTAATCCTCCCCGTGGTTAATTCTCACCGTGGTTAATCCTCCCATGGTTAATCCTCCCCGTGGTTACTCCTCCCTGTGGTTAATCCTCCCCAGGGTTAATGCTCCCCGTGGTTAATTCTCACCGTGGTTAATCCTCCCCAGGGATAATGCTCCCCGTAGTTAATCCTTCCGTGGTTAATGCTTCCCGCGTTTAATCCTCCCCGTCGTTAATCCTCTCGTGGTTAATCCTCCCCACGGTTAATCCTCCCGCGGTTAATCCGGAGTTAATCCTCCCGTGGTTAATACTCCCCGTGGTTAATCCTCCCTGCGGTTAATCCTCCCCGTGGTTAATGCTCCCTGCGGTTAATCCTCCCCACGGTTAATCCTCCCGCGATTAATCCGTAGTTAATCCTCCCCGCGGTAAATCCTCCCCGTGGTTAATCCTCCAGCGTTAATCCTGGCCGCAGTTAATCCTCCGGTGGTTAATCCACCCTGCGGTTAATTCTCCTTGCGGTTAATCCGTGTTTAATCCTCCCCGTGGTTAATCCTCCTGAGGTTAATCATTCAGTGTTTAATCCTCCCGCGATTAATCCTTCAGTGTTTAATCTTCCCCGTGGTTAATACTCCCCAGGTTTAATCCTCCCCATGGTTAATCCTCCCCGCGGTTAATCCTCCCCGTGAGTAATCCTCACCGTGGTTAATCCTCCCTGCGGTTAATCCTCCCCACGGTTAATCCTCCCGCGATTAGTCCGTAGTTAATCCTCCCCGCAGTAAATCCTCCCCGTGGTTAATCCTCACCGTGGTTAATCCTCCCGTGGTTAATCCTCCCCACGGTTAATCCTCCCGTGGTTAATCCACCCGTGGTAATCCTGGCCGCGGTTAATTCTCCGTGCGGTTAATCCATGTTTAATCCTCCCCGTGGTTAATCCTCCCCGTGGTTAATTCTCACCGTGGTTAATCCTCCCATGGTTAATCCTCCCCGCGGTTAATCCTCCCCGTGGTTAATCCTCCCCGTGGTTAATCCTCCCCAGGGTTAATGCTCCCCGTGGTTAATTCTCACCGTGGTTAATCCTCCCCAGGGATAATGCTCCCCGTGGTTAATCCTCACCGTGGTTAATACTCCCGTGGTTAATCCTCCCCGCGGTTAATCCTCCCCGTTGTTAATCCTCCCCGCGATTAATCCTCCCCATGGTTAATCTTCCTGCGGTTAATCCTTCAGTGTTTAATTCTCCCGCGGTTAATCCTTCAGTGTTTAATCTTCCCAGTGGTTAATCCTCCCCAGGGTTAATCCTCCCCGTGGTTAATCCTCTCCAGGGTTAATCCTCCCCGTGGTTAATCCTCCCCGTGGTTAATCCTCCCGGGGTTAATCCTCCACGTGGTTAATCCTCCCCGTGGTTAATCCTCCCCGTGGTTAATTCTCACCGTGGTTAATCCTCCCATGGTTAATCCTCCCCGTGGTTACTCCTCCCTGTGGTTAATCCTCCCCAGGGTTAATGCTCCCCGTGGTTAATTCTCACCGTGGTTAATCCTCCCCAGGGATAATGCTCCCCGTAGTTAATCCTCACCGTGGTTAATACTCCCGTGGTTAATCCTCCCCGCGGTTAATCCTCCCCGTTGTTAATCCTCCCCGCGATTAATCCTCCCCATGGTTAATTCTCATCGTGGTTAATCCTCCCATGGTTAATCCTCCCCGCGGTTAATCCTCCCCGTGGTTAATCCTCCCCGTGGTTAATCCTCCCCAGGGTTAATGCTCCCCGTGGTTAATCCTCACCGTGGTTAATCCTCCCGGGGTTAATCCTCCACGTGGTTAATCCTCCCCGTGGTTAATCCTCCCTGTGGTTAATTCTCACCGTGGTTAATCCTCCCATGGTTAATCCTCCCCGCGGTTAATCCTCCCCGTGGTTAATCCTCCCCGTGGTTAATCCTCCCCAGGGTTAATGCTCCCCGTGGTTAATCCTCACCGTGGTTAATACTCCCGTGGTTAATCCTCCCCAGGGTTAATGCTCCCCGTGGTTAATTCTCACCATGGTTAATCCTCCCCAGGGATAATGCTCCCTGTGGTTAATCCTCACCGTGGTTAATACTCCCGTGGTTAATCCTCCCCGCGGTTAATCCTCCCCGTTGTTAATCCTCCCCGCGATTAATCCTCCCCATGGTTAATCCTCCTGCGGTTAATCCTTCAGTGTTTAATTCTCCCGCGGTTAATCCTTCAGTGTTTAATCTTCCCCGTGGTTAATCCTCCCCAGGGTTAATCCTCCCCGTGGTTAATCCTCTCCAGGGTTAATCCTCCCGTGGTTAATCCTCCCCGTGGTTAATCCTCCCGGGGTTAATCCTCCACGTGGTTAATCCTCCCCGTGGTTAATCCTCCCTGTGGTTAATTCTCACCGTGGTTAATCCTCCCATGGTTAATCCTCCCCGCGGTTAATCCTCCACGTGGTTAATCCTCCCCGTGGTTAATTCTCCCCAGGGTTAATGCTCCCCGTGGTTAATCCTCACTGTGGTTAATCCTCCCGGGGTTAATCCTCCACGTGGTTAATCCTCCCCGTGGTTAATCCTCCCTGTGGTTAATTCTCACCGTGGTTAATCCTCCCATGGTTAATCCTCCCCGCGGTTAATCCTCCCCGTGGTTAATCCTCCCCGTGGTTAATCCTCCCCAGGGTTAATGCTCCCCGTGGTTAATCCTCACCGTGGTTAATACTCCCGTGGTTAATCCTCCCCGAGGTTAATCCGCCCCGTTGTTAATCCTCCCCGCGATTAATCCTCCCCGTGGTTAATCCTCCCCGTGGTTAATCCTCCCTTTGGTTAATCCGTGTTTAATCTTCCCCGTGGTTAATCTTCCTCGTGGTTAATCCTCCCGTGGTTAATCCTGGCCGCGGTTAATCCTCCCCACGTTTAATCCTCTCTGTGGTTAATCCGTATTTAATCTTCCCCCTGGTTAATCCTGCCGTAGTTAATCCTCCCCATGGTTAATCCTCCCCATGGTTAATCCTCGCTGAGGTTAATCCTTCCCAGATGTTAAATCAACCCGCTCTTAATACTCCCCATGGTTATACCTCCCCATGGTTAATCCGTGGTTAATAATCCCGTAGTTAATCCTCCCCATGGTTAATCCGTGGTTAATCCTCCTGTGGTTAATCCTCCCCATGGTTAATCCGTGGTTAATCCTCCCGCGGTTAATTCTCCCGTGGTTATTCCTCCCCACGGTTAATCCTCCCATGGTTAATCCTCCTGCGGTTAATCCTTCAGTGTTTAATCCTCCCGCGGTTAATCCTTCAGTGTTTAATCTTCCCCGTGGATAATCCTCCACAGGGTTAATCCTTCCCGTGTTTAATCCTCCCCAGGGTTAATCCTCCCCGTGGTTAATCCTCCCCTGGTTAATCCTCCCATGGTTAATCCTCTACGTGGTTAATCCTCCCCGTGGTTAATCCTCCCCGTGGTTAATTCTCACCGTGGTTAATCCTCCCCAGGGATAATGCTCCCCGTAGTTAATCCTCACCGTGGTTAATACTCCCGTGGTTAATCCTCCCCGCGGTTAATCCTCCCCGTTGTTAATCCTCCCCGCGATTAATCCTCCCCATGGTTAATTCTCATCGTGGTTAATCCTCCCATGGTTAATCCTCCCCGCGGTTAATCCTCCCCGTGGTTAATCCTCCCCGTGGTTAATCCTCCCCAGGGTTAATGCTCCCCGTGGTTAATCCTCACCGTGGTTAATCCTCCCGGGGTTAATCCTCCACGTGGTTAATCCTCCCCGTGGTTAATCCTCCCTGTGGTTAATTCTCACCGTGGTTAATCCTCCCATGGTTAATCCTCCCCGCGGTTAATCCTCCCCGTGGTTAATCCTCCCCGTGGTTAATCCTCCCCAGGGTTAATGCTCCCCGTGGTTAATCCTCACCGTGGTTAATACTCCCGTGGTTAATCCTCCCCAGGGTTAATGCTCCCCGTGGTTAATTCTCACCATGGTTAATCCTCCCCAGGGATAATGCTCCCCGTGGTTAATCCTCACCGTGGTTAATACTCCCGTGGTTAATCCTCCCCGCGGTTAATCCTCCCCGTTGTTAATCCTCCCCGCGATTAATCCTCCCCATGGTTAATCCTCCTGCGGTTAATCCTTCAGTGTTTAATTCTCCCGCGGTTAATCCTTCAGTGTTTAATCTTCCCCGTGGTTAATCCTCCCCAGGGTTAATCCTCCCCGTGGTTAATCCTCTCCAGGGTTAATCCTCCCGTGGTTAATCCTCCCCGTGGTTAATCCTCCCGGGGTTAATCCTCCACGTGGTTAATCCTCCCCGTGGTTAATCCTCCCTGTGGTTAATTCTCACCGTGGTTAATCCTCCCATGGTTAATCCTCCCCGCGGTTAATCCTCCACGTGGTTAATCCTCCCCGTGGTTAATTCTCCCCAGGGTTAATGCTCCCCGTGGTTAATCCTCACTGTGGTTAATCCTCCCGGGGTTAATCCTCCACGTGGTTAATCCTCCCCGTGGTTAATCCTCCCTGTGGTTAATTCTCACCGTGGTTAATCCTCCCATGGTTAATCCTCCCCGCGGTTAATCCTCCCCGTGGTTAATCCTCCCCGTGGTTAATCCTCCCCAGGGTTAATGCTCCCCGTGGTTAATCCTCACCGTGGTTAATACTCCCGTGGTTAATCCTCCCCGAGGTTAATCCGCCCCGTTGTTAATCCTCCCCGCGATTAATCCTCCCCGTGGTTAATCCTCCCCGTGGTTAATCCTCCCTTTGGTTAATCCGTGTTTAATCTTCCCCGTGGTTAATCTTCCTCGTGGTTAATCCTCCCGTGGTTAATCCTGGCCGCGGTTAATCCTCCCCACGTTTAATCCTCTCTGTGGTTAATCCGTATTTAATCTTCCCCCTGGTTAATCCTGCCGTAGTTAATCCTCCCCATGGTTAATCCTCCCCATGGTTAATCCTCGCTGAGGTTAATCCTTCCCAGATGTTAAATCAACCCGCTCTTAATACTCCCCATGGTTATACCTCCCCATGGTTAATCCGTGGTTAATAATCCCGTAGTTAATCCTCCCCATGGTTAATCCGTGGTTAATCCTCCTGTGGTTAATCCTCCCCATGGTTAATCCGTGGTTAATCCTCCCGCGGTTAATTCTCCCGTGGTTATTCCTCCCCACGGTTAATCCTCCCATGGTTAATCCTCCTGCGGTTAATCCTTCAGTGTTTAATCCTCCCGCGGTTAATCCTTCAGTGTTTAATCTTCCCCGTGGATAATCCTCCACAGGGTTAATCCTTCCCGTGTTTAATCCTCCCCAGGGTTATACCTCCCCATGGTTAATCCGTGGTTAATAATCCCGTAGTTAATCCTCCCCATGGTTAATCCGTGGTTAATCCTCCTGTGGTTAATCCTCCCCATGGTTAATCCGTGGTTAATCCTCCCGCGGTTAATTCTCCCGTGGTTATTCCTCCCCACGGTTAATCCTCCCATGGTTAATCCTCCTGCGGTTAATCCTTCAGTGTTTAATCCTCCCGCGGTTAATCCTTCAGTGTTTAATCTTCCCCGTGGATAATCCTCCACAGGGTTAATCCTTCCCGTGTTTAATCCTCCCCAGGGTTAATCCTCCCCGTGGTTAATCCTCCCCTGGTTAATCCTCCCATGGTTAATCCTCTACGTGGTTAATCCTCCCCGTGGTTAATCCTCCCCGTGGTTAATTCTCACCGTGGTTAATCCTCCCATGGTTAATCCTCCCCACGGTTAATCCTACCCGTGGTTAATACTCCCCATGGTTAATCCTCCCCAGGGTTAATGCTCCCCGTGGTTACTCCTCACCGTGGTTAATACACCCGTGGTTAATCCTCCCCGCGGTTAATCCTCCCCGTTGTTAATCCTCCCCGTGGTTAATCCTCCCCGTGGTTAATCCTCCCTGTGGTTAATCCATGTTTAATCTTCCGCGTGGTTAATCCTCCCCGTGGTTAATCCTCCCGTGGTTAATCCTGGCCACGGTTAATCCTCCCTGTGGTTAATCCGTGTTTAATCTTCCCCGTGGTTAATAACCCCCTGGTTAATCCACCCCATGGTTAATCTGTGGTTAATCCTTCCGTGGTTAATCCTCCCCATGGTTAATCAGTGTTTAATCCTCCCGCGGTTAATTCTCCCGTGGTTATTCCTCCCCACGTTTAATCCTCCCATGGTAAATCCTCCCCGTGATTAATCCTCCCCGTGGTTAATCCTCCCCACGGTTAATCCTCCCGTGGTTAATCCTCCCCATGGTTAATCCGTGGTTAATGTTCCCGTGGTTAATTCTCCCCATGGTTAATCCATGGTTAATCCTCCCTCGGTTAATCCTCCCCACGGTTAATTCTCCCGTGGCTATTCCTCCCCACGGTTAATGCTCCCCGTGGTAAATCATCCCGTGGTTAATCCTCGCCATGGTTAATAATCCGCACAGTTAATTCTCCTGTGGTTATTCCTCCCTACGGTTATTCCTCCTGTGGTTAATCCTCCCCGTGGTTAATCCTCCCCGTGGTTAATCCTCCCCACGGTTAATCCTCCCGTGGTTAATCCTCCCCATGGTTAATCCGTGGTTAATCCTCCCGCGGTTAATCCTCCCGTGGTTATTCCTCCCCGTGATTAATCCTCCCCATGGTTAATCCTCCCCACGGTTAATCCTCCCGTGGTTAATCCTCCCCGTGATTAATCCTCCCCGTCGTTAATCCTCCCCATGGTTAATCCTCCCATGGTTAATCCTCCCCATGGTTAATCCGTGGATAATCCTCCCGCGGTTAATCCTCCCCATTTATAATCCTCCCCGTGGTTAATCCTCCCCGCGGTTAAACCTCCCCGTGGTTAATCCTCCCCGTGGTTAATCCTCCCGCAGTTAATCCTCCCCACAGTTAATCCTCCCCACAGTTAATCATCCTCGTGGTTAATTATCCCCATGGTTAATCCTCCCGTGGTTAATCCTCCCCATGGTTATTTCATGGTTAATCCTCCCGTGGTTAATCCTCCCCATATTTAATCCGTGGTTAATGATCCCGTGGTTCATCCTCCCCATGGTTAATCCGTGGTTAATCCTCCTGTGGTTAATCCTCCCTGCAGTTAATCCTCCCGTGGTTAATCCTCCCCATGGTTAATCCTCCCCACGCTTCATCCTCCTCGTGGTTAATCCTCCCCGTGGTTAATCCTGCTCGTTGTTAATCCTCCCATAGTTAATACTCCCCACGGTTAATTCTCCCGTGGCTATTCCTCCCCACGGTTAATGCTCCCCGTGGTAAATCATCCCGTGGTTAATCCTCGCCATGGTTAATAATCCGCACAGTTAATTCTCCTGTGGTTATTCCTCCCTATGGTTATTCCTCCTGTGGTTAATCCTCCCCGTGGTTAATCTTCCCCATGGTTAATCTTCCCCGCGGTTAATTCTCCCGTGGTTAATCCTCCCCATGGTTAATCCGTGGTTAATGTTCCCGTGGTTAATTCTCCCCATGGTTAATCCATGGTTAATCCTCCCTCGGTTAATCCTCCCCATGGTTAATCCTCCCCGTGGTTAATCCTCTCCGCGGCTAATCATCCCCGTGGTTAATCCTTGGTTAATCCTCCCATGGTTAATTCTCCCCATGGTTAATCCTCCCCGCGGTTAATCTGCCCCGTGGTTAATCCATGGTAAATCCTCCCGTGGTTAATCCTCCCCATGGTTAATCCGTGGTTAATCCTCCCGTGGTTAATCCTCCCCATGGTTAATCCGTGGTTAATGATCCCGTGGTTAATCGTCCCCGTGGTTAATCGTAGTTCATCCTCCCGTGGTTAATCCTCCCCGCAGTTAATCCTCCCGTGATTAATCCTCCCCATGGTTAATCCGTGGATAATCCTCCCGCGGTTAATCCTCCCCATGTTTAATCCTCCCCGTGGTTAATCCTCCCCGCGGTTAAACCTCCCCGTGGTTAATCCTCCCCGCGGTTAATCCTCCCGCTGTTAATCCTCCCCATGGTTAATCCTCCCCACAGTTAATCCTCCTCATGGTTAATTATCCCCGTGGTTAATCCTCCCCGCGGTTAATCCACCACGTGGTTAATCCATTGTTAATCCTCCCGTGGTTAATCCTCCCCATGGTTATTTCATGGTTAATCCTCCCGTGGTTAATCCTCCCCATATTTAATCCGTGGTTAATGATCCCGTGGTTCATCCTCCCCATGGTTAATCCGTAGTTAATCCTCCCGTGGTTAATCCTCCCTGCAGTTAATCCTCCCGTGGTTAATCGTCCCCATGGTTAATCCATGGTTAATGATCCCGTGGTTAATCCTCACCATGGTTAATCCGTGGTTAATCCTCCCATGGTTAATCGTCCCCGTGGTTAATCCGTAGTTCATCCTCCCGTGGTTAATCCTCCCCGCAGTTAATCCTCCTCGTGGTTAATTATCCCCGTGGTTAATCCTCCCCGCGGTTAATCCACCACGTGGTTAATCGTCCCCATGGTTAATCCGTAGTTAATCCTCCTGTGGTTAATCCTCCCTGCAGTTAATCCTCCCCGTGGTTAATCCTCCCCACGGATAATCCTCCCCACGCTTCATCCTCCTCGTGGTTAATACTCCCCGTGGTTAATCCGTGGTTAATCCTCCCGTGGTTAATCCTCCCTGCAGTTAATCCTCCCGTGGTTAATCCTCCCCATGGTTAATCCTCCCCACGCTTCATCCTCCTCGTGGTTAATCCTCCCCGTGGTTAATCCTGCTCGTGGTTAATCCTCCCATAGTTAATCCTCCCCACGGTTAATTCTCCCGTGGCTATTCCTCCCCACGGTTAATGCTCCCTGTGGTAAATCATCCCGTGGTTAATCCTCGCCATGGTTAATCATCCGCACAGTTAATTCTCCTGTGGTTATTCCTCCCTACGGTTATTCCTCCCGTGGTTAATCCTCCCCGTGGTTAATCTTCCCCGTGGTTAATCCTCCCCGCGGTTAATTCTCCCGTGGTTAATCCTCCCCATGGTTAATCCGTGGTTAATGTTCCCGTGGTTAATTCTCCCCATGGTTAATCCATGGTTAATCCTCCCTCGATTAATCCTCCCCATGGTTAATCCTCCCCGTGGTTAATCCTCCCCGCGGTTAATCATCCCCGTGGTTAATCCTTGGTTAATCCTCCCATGGTTAATTCTCCCCATGGTTAATCCTCCCCGCGGTTAATCTGCCCCGTGGTTAATCCATGGTAAATCCTCCCGTGGTTAATCCTCCCCATGGTTAATCCGTGGTTAATCCTCCCCGTGGTTAATCCGCCCCATGGTTAATCCGTGGTTAATGATCCCGTGGTTAATCGTCCCCGTGGTTAATCCGTAGTTCATCCTCCCGTGGTTAATCCTCCCCGCAGTTAATCCTCCCGTGATTAATCCTCCCCATGGTTAATCCGTGGATAATCCTCCCGCGGTTAATCCTCCCCTTGTTTAATCCTCCCCGTGGTTAATCCTCCCCGCGGTTAAACCTCCCCGTGGTTAATCCTCCCCGCGGTTAATCCTCCCGCGGTTAATCCTCCCCACGGTTAATCCTCCCCACAGTTAATCCTCCTCGTGGTTAATTATCCCCGTGGTTAATCCTCCCCGCGGTTAATCCACCACGTGGTTAATCCATGGTTAATCCTCCCGTGGTTAATCCTCCCCATGGTTATTTCATGGTTAATCCTCCTGTGGTTAATCCTCCCCATATTTAATCCGTGGTTAATGATCCCGTGGTTCATCCTCCCCATGGTTAATCCTTGTTTAATCCTCCCGTGGTTAATCCTCCCTGCAGTTAATCCTCCCGTGGTTAATCCTCCCCATGGTTAATCCTCCCCACGCTTCATCCTCCTCGTGGTTAATCCTCCCCGTGGTTAATCCTGCTCGTGGTTAATCCTCCCATAGTTAATCCTCCCCACGGTTAATTCTCCCGTGGCTATTCCTCCCCACGGTTAATGCTCCCCGTGGTAAATCATCCCGTGGTTAATCCTCGCCATGGTTAATCATCTGCACAGTTAATTCTCCTGTGGTTATTCCTCCCTACGGTTATTCCTCCCGTGGTTAATCCTCCCCGTGGTTAATCTTCCCCGTGGTTAATCCTCCCCGCGGTTAATTCTCCCGTGGTTAATCCTCCCCATGGTTAATCCGTGGTTAATGTTCCCGTGGTTAATTCTCCCCATGGTTAATCCATGGTTAATCCTCCCTCGGTTAATCCTCCCCATGGTTAATCCTCCCCATGGTTAATCCTTCCCGCGGTTAATCCTCCCCGTGGTTAATCCGTGGTTAATCCTCCCATGGTTAATTCTCCCCATGGTTAATCCTCCCCGCGGTTAATCTGCCCCGTGGTTAATCCATGGTAAATCCTCCCGTGGTTAATCCTCCCCATGGTTAATCCGTGGTTAATCCTCCCGTGGTTAATCCTCCCCATGGTTAATCCGTGGTTAATGATCCCGTGGTTAATCCTCCCCATGGTTAATCCGTGGTTAATCCTCCCGTGGTTAATCCTCCCCGTGGTTAATCCGTAGTTCATCCTCCCGTGGTTAATCCTCCCCGCATTTAATCCTCCCCGTGGTTAATCCTCCCCATGGTTAATCCTGCTCGTGGTTAATCCTCCCGTGGTTAATCCTCCCCATGGTTAATTCTCTCATGGCTATTCCTCCCCACGGTTAATTCTCCCCGTGGTTAATCCTCCCCGTGGTTAATTCTCACCGTGGTTAATCCTCCCATGGTTAATCCTCCCCGCGGTTAATCCCCCCGTGGTTAATCCTCCCCGTGGTTAATCCTCCCCAGGGCTAATGCTCCCCGTGGTTAATCCTCACCGTGATTAATACTCCCGTGGTTAATCCTCCCCGCGGTTAATCCTCCCCGTTGTTAATCCTCCCCGCGTTTAATCCTCCCCGTGGTTAATCCTCCCCGTGGTTAATCCTCCCTGTGGTTAATCCGTGTTTAATCTTCCGCATGATTAAGCCTCCCCGTGGTTAATCCTCCCGTGGTTAATCCTGGCCGCGGTTAATCCTCCCCACGGTTAATCCTCCCTGTGGTTAATCCGTGTTTAATCTTCCCCATGGTTAATAATCCCGTGGTTAATCCTCCCCGTGGTTAATCTGTGGTTAATCCTCCCGCGGTTAATTCTCCCGTGGTTATTCCTCCCCACGGTTAATCCTCCCGTGGTAACTCCTCCCCGTGATTAATCCTCCCCGTGATTAATCCTCCCCGTGGTTAATCCTCCCCATGGTTCATCCTCCCGTGGTTAATCCTCCCCGTGATTAATCTTCCCCGTGGTTATTCCTCCCCACGGTTAATCCTCCCGTGGTTAATATCCCCATGATTAATCCTCCCCGTGGTTAAACCTCCCCACAGTTTATCCTCCCGTGGTTAATCCTCCCCATGGTTAATCTGTGGTTAATCCTCCCGCGGTTAATCCTCCCGTGGTTATTCGTCCCCGTGATTAATCCTCCCCGTGGTTAATCCTCCCCATGGTTCATCCTCCCGTGGTTAATCCTCCCCGTGATTAATCCTCCCCGTGGTTATTCCTCCCCACGGTTAATCCTCCCGTGGTTAATATCCCCATGATTAATCCTCCCCGTGGTTAAACCTCCCCACGGTTAATCCTCCCGTGGTTAATCCTCCCCATGGTTAATCTGTGGTTAATGATCCCGTGGTTAATCCTCCCCATGGTTAATCCGTGGATAATCCTCCCGCGGTTAATCCTCCCCATGTTTAATCCTCCCCGTGGTTAATCCTCCCCGCGGTTATTCCTCCCCACGGTTAATTCGCCCCGTGGTTAATCCATGGTTAATCCTCCCGTGGTTAATCCTCCCCATGGTTAATCCATGGTTAATCCTCCCGCGGTTAATCCTCGCCACGATTAATCCTCCCCACAGTTAATCCTCCTCGTGGTTAATTATCCCCGTGGTTAATCCTCCCCATGGTTAATCCACCACGTGGTTAATCCATGGTTAATCCTCCAGTGGTTAATCGTCCCCATGGTTAATCCGTGGATAATCCTCCCGTGGTTAATCCTCCCCATATTTAATCCGTGGTTAATGATCCCGTGGTTAATCCTCCCCATGGTTAATCCGTGGTTAATCCTCCCATGGTTAATCATCCCCGTGGTTAATCCGTGGTTAATCCTCCCGTGGTTAATCCTCCCTGCAGTTAATCCTCCCGTGGTTAATCCTCCCCGTGGTTAATCCTCACCGTGATTAATCCTTCCGTGGTTAATGCTTCCCGCGTTTAATCCTCCCCGTGGTTAATCCTCTCGCGGTTAATCCTACCCACGGTTAATCCTCCCGCGGTTAATCCGGAGTTAATCCTCCCGTGGTTAATACTCCCCGTGGTTAATCCTCCCCGCGGTTAATCCTCCCCGTGGTTAATCCTCACCGTGGTTAATCCTCCATGCGGTTAATCCTCCCCACGGTTAATCCTCCCGCGATTAATCTGTAGTTAATCCTCCACACGGTAAATCCTCCCCGTGGTTAATCCTCAACGTGGTTAATCCTCCCCACGGTTAATCCTCCCGTGGTTAATCCTCCATTGTTAATCCTGGCCGCAGTTAATCCTCCGGTGGTTAATCCACCCTGCGGTTAATTCTCCTTGCGGTTAATCCGTGGTTAATCCTCCCCGTGGTTAATCCTCCCGCGATTAATCCTTCAGTGTTTAATCTTCCCCATGGTTAATCCTCCCCAGGGTTAATCCTCCCCGTGGTTAATCCTCCCCGCGGTTAATCCTCCCCCTGGTTAATCCTCACCGTGGTTAATCCTCCCTGCGGTTAATCCTCCCCACGGTTAATCCTCCCGCGATTAATCCGTAGTTAATCCTCCCCGCAGTAAATCCTCCCCGTGGTTAATCCTCACCGTGGTTAATCCTCCCGTGGTTAATCCTCCCCACGGTTAATCCTCCCGTGGTTAATCCACCCGTGTTAATCCTGGCCGCGGTTAATCCTTTGGTGGTTAATCCACCCCGCGGTTAATTCTCCTTGCGGTTAATCCGTGTTTAATCCTCCCCGTGGTTAATCCTCCTGCGGTTAATCCTTCAGTGTTTAATCTTCCCACGGTTAATCCTTCAGTGTTTAATCTTCCCCGTGGTTAATCCTCCCCAGGGTTAATCCTCCCCGTGGTTAATCCTCCCCAGGGTTAATCCTCCCTGTGGTTAATCCTCCCCGTGGTCAATCCTCCCGTGGTTAATCCTCCACGTGGTTAATCATCCCCGTGGTTAATCCTCCCCGTGGTTAATCCTCCCATGGTTAATCCTCCCCGCGGTTAATCCTCCCCGTGGTTAATCCTCCCCGTGGTTAATCCTCCCCAGGGTTAATGCTCCCCGTGGTTAATCCTCACCGTGGTTAATACTCCCGTGGTTAATCCTCCCCACGGTTAATCCTCTGGTGGTTAATCCACCCCGCGATTAATCCTCCCTGTGGGTAATCCGTGTTTAATCCTCCCCGTGGTTAATCCTCCCCGCGGTTAATCCTCCCCATGTTTAATCCTCCCCGCGGTTAATCCTCCCCGTGGTTAATCCGTGGTTAATCCTCCCGTGGTTAATTCTCCCTGTGGTTAATCCTCCCCGCGGTTAATCCGCCCCGTGGTTAATCCATGGTTAATCCTCCCGTTGTTAATCCTCCCCATGGCTAATCCGTGGTTAATCCACCCGTGGTTAATACTCCCCATGGTTAATCCGTGGTTAATGATTACGTGGTTAATCCTCCCCATGGTTAATCCGTGGTTAATCCTCCTGTGGTTAATCCTCCACATGGTTAATCCGTGGTTCATCCTCCCGTGGTTAATCCTCCCCGCAGTTAATCCTCCCGTGGTTAATCCTCCCCACGGATAATCCACCCAACGCTTAATCCTCCTCATGGTTAATCCTCCCCGTGGTTAATCCTGCTCGTGGTTAATCCTCCCATGGTTAATCCTCCCCACGGTTAATTCTCCCGTGGCTATTCCTCCCCACGGTTAATCCTCCACGTGGTTAATCCTCCCCATGTTTAATTCTCACCGTGGTTAATCCTCCCATGGTTAATCCTCCCCGTGGTTAATCCTCCCCAGGGTTAATGCTCCCCATGGTTAATCCTCACCGTGGTTAATACTCCCGTGGTTAATCCTCCCCACGGTTAATGCTCCCCGTGGTTAATCATCCCCGTGGTTAATCCTCCCTGTGGTTAATCCATGTTTAATCTTCCACATGGTTAATCCTCCCCGTGGTTAATCCTCCCGTGGTTAATCCTGGCCGCGGTTAATCCTCCCCGCGGTTAATCCTCCCGGTGGTTAATCCGTGTTTAATCTTCCCCGTGGTTAATCCTCCCCGCGGTTAATCCTCCCCATGGTTAATCCTCCCCTGGTTAATCCTCGCTGCGGTTAATCCTTCCCAGAGGTTAACCCTTCCCACGCTTAATCCTCCCCATGGCTAATCCTCCCCATGGTTAATCCGTGGTTAATAAACCCGTGGTTAATCCTCCCCATGGTTAATCCGTGGTTAATCCTCCTGTGGTTAATCCTCCCCATGGTTAATCCGTGGTTAATGATCCCTTGGTTAATCCTCCCCATGATTAATCCATGGTTAATCCTCCCGCGGTTAATCCTCCCCATGGTTAATCCTCCCCGTGGTTAATCCTCCCCGCGGTTAATCCGTGGATAATCCTCCCATGGTTAATCCTCCCAATGTTTAATCCGTGGTTAATGATGCCGTGGTTAATCCTCCCCGTGGTTAATCCGTGGTTGATCCTTCCATGGTTAATCCTCCCGTGGTTATTCCTCCCAGGGGTTAATCCTCGAGCGGTTAATCCTCCCCATGGTTAATCCTCCCCACGGTTGATCCACCTCATGGTTAATTCTCCCTGTGGTTAATCCTCCCCGTGGTTAATCCTCCCCATGGATAATCCGTGGTTAATCCTCCCTGTGGTTAATCCTCCCCATGGTTAATCCTCCCGCGGTTCATCTGTGGTTAATCCGTGTTTAATCCTCCCCGTGGTTAATCCTCCTGAGGTTAATCATTCAGTGTTTAATCCTCCCGCGATTAATCCTTCAGTGTTTAATCTTCCCCGTGGTTAATCCTCCCCAGGGTTAATCCTCCCCATGGTTAATCCTCCCCGCGGTTAATCCTCCCCGTGGTTAATCCTTCCGTGGTTAATGCTTCCCGCGTTTAATCCTCCCCGTGGTTAATCCTCTCGTGGTTAATCTTCCCCACGGTTAATCATCCCGCGGTTAATCCGGAGTTAATCCTCCCGTGGTTAATACTCCCCGTGGTTAATCCTCCCCGCGGTTAATCCTCCCCGTGGTTAATCCTCACCGTGGTTAATGCTCCCTGCGGTTAATCCTCCCCACGGTTAATCCTCCCGCGATTAATCCGTAGTTAATCCTCCCCGCGGTAAATCCTCCCCGTGGTTAATCCTCACCGTGGTTAATCCTCCCCACGGTTAATCCTCCCGTGGTTAATCCTCCAGCGTTAATCCTGGCCGCAGTTAATCCTCCGGTGGTTAATCCACCCTGCGGTTAATTCTCCTTGCGGTTAATCCGTGTTTAATCCTCCCCGTGGTTAATCCTCCTGAGGTTAATCATTCAGTGTTTAATCCTCCCGCGATTAATCCTTCAGTGTTTAATCTTCCCCGTGGTTAATCCTCCCCAGGGTTAATCCTCCCCATGGTTAATCCTCCCCGCGGTTAATCCTCCCCGTGGTTAATCCTCACCATGGTTAATCCTCCCTGCGGTTAATCCTCCCCACAGTTAATCCTCCCGCGATTAATCCGTAGTTAATCCTCCCCGCAGTAAATCCTCCCCGTGGTTAATCCTCACCGTGGTTAATCCTCCCGTGGTTAATCCTCCCCACGGTTAATCCTCCCGTGGTTAATCCACCCGTGTTAATCCTGGCCGCGGTTAATTCTCCGTGCGGTTAATCCATGTTTAATCCTCCCCGTGGTTAATCCTCCTGCGGTTAATCCTTCAGTGTTTAATCTTCCCACGGTTAATCCTTCAGTGTTTAATCTTCCCCGTGGTTAATCCTCCCCAGGGTTAATCCTCCCCGTGGTTAATCCTCCCCAGGGTTAATCCTCCCTGTGGTTAATCCTCCCCGTGGTCAATCCTCCCTTGGTTAATCCTCCACGTGGTTAATCGTCCCCGTGGTTAATCCTCCCCGTGGTTAATTCTCACCGCGGTTAATCCTCCCATGGTTAATCCTCCCCGCGGTTAATCCTCTCCGTGGTTAATCCTCCCCGTGGTTAATCCTCCCCAGGGTTAATCCTCCCCGTGGTTAATCCTCCTGCGGTTAATCCTTCAGTGTTTAATCTTCCCACGGTTAATCCTTCAGTGTTTAATCTTCCCCGTGGTTAATCCTCCCCAGGGTTAATCCTCCCTGTGGTTAATCCTCCCCGTGGTCAATCCTCCCTTGGTTAATCCTCCACGTGGTTAATCGTCCCCGTGGTTAATCCTCCCCGTGGTTAATTCTCACCGTGGTTAATCCTCCCATGGTTAATCCTCCCCGCGGTTAATCCTCCCCGTGGTTAATCCTCCCCGTGGTTAATCCTCCCCAGGGTTAATCCTCCCCGTGGTTAATCCTCCCCAGGGTTAATCCTCCCTGTGGTTAATCCTCCCCGTGGTCAATCCTCCCGTGGTTAATCCTCCACGTGGTTAATTGTCCCCGTGGTTAATCCTCCCCGTGGTTAATTCTCACCGTGGTTAATCCTCCCATGGTTAATCCTCCCTGCGGTTAATCCTCCCCAGGGTTAATCCTCCCCGTGGTTAATCCTCTCCAGGGTTAATCCTCCCCGTGGTTAATCCTCCCCGTGGTTAATCTTCCCGGGATTAATCCTCCACGTGGTTAATCCTCCCCGTGGTTAATCCTCCCCGTGGTTAATTCTCACCGTGGTTAATCCTCCCATGGTTAATCCTCCCCGCGGTTAATCCTCCCCGTGGTTAATCCTCCCCGTGGTTAATCCTCCCCAGGGTTAATGCTCCCCGTGGTTAATTCTCACCGTGGTTAATCCTCCCCAGGGATAATGCTCCCCGTGGTTAATCCTCACCGTGGTTAATACTCCCGTGGTTAATCCTCCCCGCGGTTAATCCTCCCCATTGTTAATCCTCCCCGCGATTAATCCTCCCCATGGTTAATCCTCCTGCGGTTAATCCTTCAGTGTTTAATTCTCCCGCGGTTAATCCTTCAGTGTTTAATCTTCCCTGTGGTTAATCCTCCCCAGGGTTAATCCTCCCCGTGGTTAATCCTCTCCAGGGTTAATCCTCCCCGTGGTTAATCCTCCCCGTGGTTAATCCTCCCGGGGTTAATCCTCCACGTGGTTAATCCTCCCCGTGGTTAATCCTCCCTGTGGTTAATTCTCACCGTGGTTAATCCTCCCATGGTTAATCCTCCCCGCGGTTAATCCTCCCCGTGGTTAATCCTCCCCGTGGTTAATCCTCCCCAGGGTTAATGCTCCCCGTGGTTAATCCTCACCGTGGTTAATACTCCCGTGGTTAATCCTCCCCGAGGTTAATCCGCCCCGTTGTTAATCCTCCCCGCGATTAATCCTCCCCGTGGTTAATCCTCCCCGTGGTTAATCCTCCCTTTGGTTAATCCGTGTTTAATCTTCCCCGTGGTTAATCTTCCCCGTGGTTAATCCTCCCGTGGTTAATCCTGGCCACGGTTAATCCTCCCCGTTGTTAATCCTCCCCGCGATTAATCCTCCCCATGGTTAATCTTCCTGCGGTTAATCCTTCAGTGTTTAATTCTCCCGCGGTTAATCCTTCAGTGTTTAATCTTCCCAGTGGTTAATCCTCCCCAGGGTTAATCCTCCCCGTGGTTAATCCTCTCCAGGGTTAATCCTCCCCGTGGTTAATCCTCCTCGTGGTTAATCCTCCCGGAGTTAATCCTCCACGTGGTTAATCCTCCCCGTGGTTAATTCTCACCGTGGTTAATCCTCCCATGGTTAATCCTCCCCGTTGTTAATCCTCCCCGCGATTAATCCTCCCCATGGTTAATCTTCCTGCGGTTAATCCTTCAGTGTTTAATTCTCCCGCGGTTAATCTTTCAGTGTTTAATCTTCCCAGAGGTTAATCCTCCCCACGGTTAATCCTCCCCGTGGTTAATCCTCTCCAGGGTTAATCCTCCCCGTGGTTAATCCTCCCCGTGGTTAATCCTCCCGGGGTTAATCCTCCACGTGGTTAATCCTCCCCGTGGTTAATCCTCCCCGTGGTTAATCCTCCCGGGGTTAATCCTCCACGTGGTTAATCCTCCCCGTGGTTAATCCTCCCCGTGGTTAATTCTCACCGTGGTTAATCCTCCCATGGTTAATCCTCCCCGCGGTTAATCCTCCCCGTGGTTAATCCTCCCCGTGGTTAATCCTCCCCAGGGTTAATGCTCCCCGTGGTTAATTCTCACCGTGGTTAATCCTCCCCAGGGATAATGCTCCCCGTGGTTAATCCTCACCGTGGTTAATACTCCCGTGGTTAATCCTCCCCGCGGTTAATCCTCCCCGTTGTTAATCCTCCCCGCGATTAATCCTCCCCATGGTTAATCCTCCTGCGGTTAATCCTTCAGTGTTTAATTCTCCCGCGGTTAATCCTTCAGTGTTTAATCTTCCCCGTGGTTAATCCTCCCCGTGGTTAATCCTCCCCGTGGTTAATTCTCACCGTGGTTAATCCTCCCATGGTTAATCCTCCCCGCAGTTAATCCTCCCCGTGGTTAATCCTCCCCGTGGTTAATCCTCCCCAGGGTTAATGCTCCCCGTGGTTAATTCTCACCGTGGTTAATCCTCCCCAGGGATAATGCTCCCCGTGGTTAATCCTCACCGTGGTTAATACTCCCGTGGTTAATCCTCCCCGCGGTTAATCCTCCCCGTTGTTAATCCTCCCCGCGATTAATCCTCCCCATGGTTAATCCTCCTGCGGTTAATCCTTCAGTGTTTAATTCTCCCGCGGTTAATCCTTCAGTGTTTAATCTTCCCCGTGGTTAATCCTCCCCGTGGTTAATCCTCCCCGTGGTTAATCCTCTCCAGGGTTAATCCTCCCCGTGGTTAATCCTCCCCGTGGTTAATCCTCCCGGGGTTAATCCTCCACGTGGTTAATCCTCCCCGTGGTTAATCCTCCCTGTGGTTAATTCTCACCGTGGTTAATCCTCCCATGGTTAATCCTCCCCACGGTTAATCCTCCCCGTGGTTAATCCTCCCCGTGGTTAATCCTCCCCAGGCTTAATGCTCCCCGTGGTTAATCCTCACCGTGGTTAATACTCCCGTGGTTAATCCTCCCCGAGGTTAATCCGCCCCGTTGTTAATCCTCCCCGCGATTAATCCTCCCCGTGGTTAATCCTCCCCGTGGTTAATCCTCCCTTTGGTTAATCCGTGTTTAATCTTCCCCGTGGTTAATCTTCCCCGTGGTAAATCCTCCCGTGGTTAATCCTGTCCACGGTTAATCCTCCCCAAGGTTAATCCTCTCTGTAGTTAATCCGTATTTAATCTTCCCACTGGTTAATCCTGCCGTAGTTAATCCTCCCCATGGTTAATCCTCCCCATGGTTAATCCTCGCTGAGGTTAATCCTTCCCAGATGTTAAATCAACCCGCTCTTAATACTCCCCATGGTTATTCCTCCCCATGGTTAATCCGTGGTTAATAATCCCGTAGTTAATCCTCCCCATGGTTAATCCGTGGTTAATCCTCCTGTGGTTAATCCTCCCCATGGTTAATCCGTGGTTAATCCTCCTGCGGTTAATTCTCCCGTGGTTATTCCTCCCCACGGTTAATCCTCCCATGGTTAATCCTCCTGCGGTTAATCCTTCAGTGTTTAATCCTCCCGCGGTTAATCCTTCAGTGTTTAATCTTCCCCGTGGTTAATCCTCCCCAGGGTTAATCCTTCCCGTGGTTAATCCTCCCCAGGGTTAATCCTCCCCGTGGTTAATCCTCCCTGTGGTTAATCCTCCCGTGGTTAAACCTCCACGTGGTTAATCCTCCCCGTGGTTAATCCTCCCCATGGTTAATTCTCACCGTGGTTAATCCTCCCATGATTAATCCCCCCCCGCGGTTAATCCTCCCCGCGGTTAATCCTCCCCGCGGTTAATCCTCCCTGTGGTTAATCTTCCCCGTGGTTAATCCTCACCGTGGTTAATACTCCCGTGGTTAATCCTCCCCGTGGTTAATCCTCCCCGTTGTTAATCCTCCCCGCGATTAATCCTCCCCGTGGTTAATCCTCCTGCGGTTATTCCTTCAGTGTTTAATCCTCCCACGGTTAATCCTTCAGTGTTTAATCTTCCCCGTGGTTAATCCACCCCTGGGTTAATCCTCCCCGTGGTTAATCCTCCCCAGGGTTAATCCTCCCCGTGGTTAATCCTCCCCTGGTTAATCCTCCCGTGGTTAATCCTCCACGTGGTTAATCCTCCCCGTGGTTAATCCTCCCCGTGGTTAATTCTCACCGTGGTTAATCCTCCCATGGTTAATCCTCCCCACGGTTAATCCTCCCCGTGGTTAATACTCCCCATGGTTAATCCTCCCCAGGGTTAATGCTCCCCGTGGTTAATCCTCACCGTGGTTAATACACCCGTGGTTAATCCTCCCCGCGGTTAATCCTCCCCGTTGTTAATCCTCCCCGTGGTTAATCCTCCCCGTGGTTAATCCTCCCTGTGGTTAATCCATGTTTAATCTTCCGCGTGGTTAATCCTCCCCGTGGTTAATCCTCCCTGTGGTTAATCCGTGTTTAATCTTCCCCGTGGTTAATAACCCCCTGGTTAATCCACCCCATGGTTAATCCGTGGTTAATCCTCCCGTGGTTAATCCTCCCCATGGTTAATCTGTGGTTAATCCTCCCGCGGTTAATTCTCCCGTGGTTATTCCGCCCCACGGTTAATCCTCCCGTGGTAAATCCTCCCCGTGATTAATCCTCCCCGTGGTTAATCCTCCCCACGGTTAATCCTCCCGTGGTTAATCCTCCCCATGGTTAATCCGTGGTTAATCCTCCCGCGGTTTATCCTCCCGTGGTTATTCCTCCCCGTGATTAATCCTCCACATGGTTAATCCTCCCCACGGTTAATCCTCCCGTGGTTAATCCTCCCCATGGTTATTTCATGGTTAATCCTCCCCGTGGTTAATCCTCCCCAGGGTTAATCCTCCCCGTGGTTAATCCTCCCCTGGTTAATCCTCCCGTGGTTAATCCTCCACGTGGTTAATCCTCCCCGTGGTTAATCCTCCCCGTGGTTAATTCTCACCGTGGTTAATCCTCCCATGGTTAATCCTCTCCACGGTTAATCCTCCCCATGGTTAATACTCCCCATGGTTAATCCTCCCCAGGGTTAATGCTCCCCGTGGTTAATCCTCACCGTGGTTAATACACCCGTGGTTAATCCTCCCCGCGGTTAATCCTCCCCGTTGTTAATCCTCCCCGTGGTTAATCCTCCCCGTGGTTAATCCTCCCTGTGGTTAATCCATGTTTAATCTTCCGCGTGGTTAATCCTCCCCGTGGTTAATCCTCCCTGTGGTTAATCCGTGTTTAATCTTCCCCGTGGTTAATAACCCCCTGGTTAATCCACCCCATGGTTAATCCGTGGTTAATCCTCCCGTGGTTAATCCTCCCCATGGTTAATCTGTGGTTAATCCTCCCGCGGTTAATTCTCCCGTGGTTATTCCGCCCCACGGTTAATCCTCCCGTGGTAAATCCTCCCCGTGATTAATCCTCCCCGTGGTTAATCCTCCCCACGGTTAATCCTCCCGTGGTTAATCCTCCCCATGGTTAATCCGTGGTTAATCCTCCCGCGGTTAATCCTCCCGTGGTTATTCCTCCCCGTGATTAATCCTCCCCATGGTTAATCCTCCCCACGGTTAATCCTCCCGTGGTTAATCCTCCCCGTGATTAATCCTCCCCACGGTTAATCCTCCCATGGTTAATCCTCCCCATGGTTAATCCGTGGATAATCCTCCCGCGGTTAATCCTCCCCACGGTTAATCCTCCCCACAGTTAATCATCCTCGTGGTTAATTATCCCCGTGGTTAATCCTCCCCGCGGTTAATCCACCACGTGGTTAATCCATGGTTAATCCTCCCGTGGTTAATCCTCCCCATGGTTATTTCATGGTTAATCCTCCCCGTGGTTAATCCTCCCCATATTTAATCCGTGGTTAATGATCCCGTGGTTCATCCTCCCCATGGTTAATCCGTGGTTAATCCTCCCGTGGTTAATCCTCCCTGCAGTTAATCCTCCCGTGGTTAATCCTCCCCATGGTTAATCCTCCCCACGCTTCATCCTCCTTGTGGTTAATCCTCCCCGTGGTTAATCCTGCTCGTTGTTAATCCTCCCATAGTTAATCCTCCCCACGGTTAATTCTCCCGTGGCTATTCCTCCCCACGGTTAATGCTCCCCGTGGTAAATCATCCCGTGGTTAATCCTCGCCATGGTTAATCATCCGCACAGTTAATTCTCCTGTGGTTATTCCTCCCTATGGTTATTCCTCCCGTGGTTAATCCTCCCCGTGGTTAATCTTCCCCGTGGTTAATCCTCCCCGCGGTTAATTCTCCCGTGGTTAATCCTCCCCATGGTTAATCCGTGGTTAATGTTCCCGTGGTTAATTCTCCCCATGGTTAATCCATGGTTAATCCTCCCTCGGTTAATCCTCCCCATGGTTAATCCTCCCCGTGGTTAATCCTCCCCGCGGTTAATCATCCCCATGGTTAATCCTTGGTTAATCCTCCCATGGTTAATTCTCCCCATGGTTAATCCTTCCCGCGGTTAATCTGCCCCGTGGTTAATCCATGGTAAATCCTCCCATGGTTAATCCGTGGTTAATCCTCCCGTGGTTAAACCTCCCCATGGTTAATCCGTGGTTAATGATCCCGTGGTTAATCGTCCCCGTGGTTAATCCGTAGTTCATCCTCCCGTGGTTAATCGTCCCCGTGGTTAATCCGTAGTTCATCCTCCCGTGGTTAATCCTCCCCGCAGTTAATCCTCCCGTTGTTAATCCTCCCCATGGTTAATCCGTGGTTAATCCTCCCATGGTTAATCGTCCCCATGGTTAATCCGTGGTTAATCCTCCTGTGGTTAATCCTCCCTGCAGTTAATCCTCCCCGTGGTTAATCCTCCCTCGGTTAATCCTCCCCATGGTTAATCCTCCCCGTGGTTAATCCTCCCCGCGGTTAATCATCCCCATGGTTAATCCTTGGTTAATCCTCCCATGGTTAATTCTCCCCATGGTTAATCCTTCCCGCGGTTAATCTGCCCCGTGGTTAATCCATGGTAAATCCTCCCATGGTTAATCCGTGGTTAATTCTCCCGTGGTTAATCCTCCCCATGGTTAATCCGTGGTTAATGTTCCCGTGGTTAATTCTCCCCATGGTTAATCCATGGTTAATCCTCCCATGGTTAATCGTCCCCGTGGTTAATCCGTAGTTCATCCTCCCGTGGTTAATCCTCCCCGCAGTTAATCCTCCCGTTGTTAATCCTCCCCATGGTTAATCCGTGGTTAATCCTCCCATGGTTAATCGTCCCCATGGTTAATCCGTGGTTAATCCTCCTGTGGTTAATCCTCCCTGCAGTTAATCCTCCCCGTGGTTAATCCTCCCCACGGATAATCCTCCCCACGCTTCATCCTCCTCGTGGTTAATACTCCCTGTGGTTAATCCGTGGTTAATCCTCCCGTGGTTAATCCTCCCTGCAGTTAATCCTCCCGTGGTTAATCCTCCCCATGGTTAATCCTCCCCACGCTTCGTCCTCCTCGTGGTTAATCCTCCCCGTGGTTAATCCTGCTCGTGGTTAATCCTCGCATAGTTAATCCTCCCCACGGTTAATTCTCCCGTGGCTATTCCTCCCCACGGTTAATGCTCCCCGTGGTAAATCATCCCGTGGTTAATCCTCGCCATGGTTAATCATCCGCACAGTTAATTCTCCTGTGGTTATTCCTCCCTACGGTTATTCCTCCCGTGGTTAATCCTCCCCGTGGTTAATCTTCCCCGTGGTTAATCCTCCCCGCGGTTCATTCTCCCGTGGTTAATCCTCCCCATGATTAATCCGTGGTTAATGTTCCCGTGGTTAATTCTCCCCATGGTTAATCCATGGTTAATCCTCCCTCGATTAATCCTCCCCATGGTTAATCCTCCCCGTGGTTAATCCTCCCCGCAGTTAATCATCCCCGTGGTTAATCCTTGGTTAATCCTCCCATGGTTAATTCTCCCCATGGTTAATCCTCCCCGCGGTTAATCTGCCCCGTGGTTAATCCATGGTAAATCCTCCCATGGCTAATCCTCCCCATGGTTAATCCGTGGTTAATCCTCCCTGTGGTTAATCCTCCCCATGGTTAATCCGTGGTTAATGATCCCGTGGTTAATCGTCCCCGTGGTTAATCCGTAGTTCATCCTCCCGTGGTTAATCCTCCCCGCAGTTAATCCTCCCGTGATTAATCCTCCCCATGGTTAATCCGTGGATAATCCTCCCGCGGTTAATCCTCCCCATGTTTAATCCTCCCCGTGGTTAATCCTCCCCGCGGTTAAACCTCCCCGTGGTTAATCCTCCCCGCGGTTAATCCTCCCGCGGTTAATCCTCCCCACGGTTAATCCTCCCCACAGTTAATCCTCCTCGTGGTTAATTATCCCCGTGGTTAATCCTCCCCGCGGTTAATCCACCACGTGGTTAATCCATGGTTAATCCTCCCGTGGTTAATCCTCCCCATGGTTATTTCATGGTTAATCCTCCTGTGGTTAATCCTCCCCATATTTAATCCGTGGTTAATGATCCCGTGGTTCATCCTCCCCATGGTTAATCCGTGGTTAATCCTCCCGTGGTTAATCCTCCCCATGGTTAATCCTCCCCACGCTTCATCCTCCTCGTGGTTAATCCTCCCCGTTGTTAATCCTGCTCGTGGTTAATCCTCCCATAGTTAATCCTCCCCACGGTTAATTCTCCCGTGGCTATTCCTCCCCACGGTTAATGCTCCCCGTGGTAAATCATCCCGTGGTTAATCCTCGCCATGGTTAATCATCTGCACAGTTAATTCTCCTGTGGTTATTCCTCCCTACGGTTATTCCTCCCGTGGTTAATCCTCCCCGTGGTTAATCTTCCCCGTGGTTAATCCTCCCCGCGGTTAATTCTCCCGTGGTTAATCCTCCCCATGGTTAATCCGTGGTTAATGTTCCCGTGGTTAATTCTCCCCATGGTTAATCCATGGTTAATCCTCCCTCGGTTAATCCTCCCCATGGTTAATCCTCCCCGTGGTTAATCCTCCCCGCGGTTAATCATCCCCGTGGTTAATCCTTGGTTAATCCTCCCATGGTTAATTCTCCCCATGGTTAATCCTCCCCGCGGTTAATCTGCCCCGTGGTTAATCCATGGTAAATCCTCCCGTGGTTAATCCTCCCCATGGTTAATCCGTGGTTAATCCTCCCGTGGTTAATCCTCCCCATGGTTAATCCGTGGTTAATGATCCCGTGGTTAATCCTCCCCGTGGTTAATCCATGGTTAATCCTCCCATGGTTAATCCTCCCCACGGATAATCCTCACCACGCTTCATCCTCCTCGTGGTTAATACTCCCCGTGGTTAATCCGTGGTTAATGTTCCTGTGGTTAATCCTCCCCATGGTTAATCCATGGTTAATCCTCCCTCGGTTAATCCTCCCCATGGTTAATCCGTGGTTAATCCTCCCATGGTTAATTCTCCCCATGGTTAATCCTCCCCGCGGTTAATCTGCCCCGTGGTTAATCCATGGTAAATCCTCCCGTGGTTAATCCTCCCCATGGTTAATCCGTGGTTAATCCTCCCGTGGTTAATCCTCCCCATGGTTAATCCGTGGTTAATGATCCCGTGGTTAATCCTCCCCATGGTTAATCCGTGGTTAATCCTCCCGTGGTTAATCCTCCCCGTGGTTAATCCGTAGTTCATCCTCCCGTGGTTAATCCTCCCCGCATTTAATCCTCCCGTGGTTAATCCTCCCCACGGTTAATCCTCCCCACGCTTAATCCTCCCCGTGGTTAATCCTCCCCATGGTTAATCCTGCTCGTGGTTAATCCTCCCGTGGTTAATCCTCCCCATGGTTAATTCTGTCATGGCTATTCCTCCCCACGGTTAATACTTCCCGTGGTTAATCCTCCCCGTGGTTAATTCTCAACGTGGTTAATCCTCCCATGGTTAATCCTCCCCGCGGTTAATCCCCCCGTGGTTAATCCTCCCCGTGATTAATACTCCCGTGGTTAATCCTCCCCGCGGTTAATCCTCCCCGTTGTTAATCCTCCCCGCGATTAATCCTCCCCGTGGTTAATCCTCCCGTGGTTAATCCTGGCCGCGGTTAATCCTCCCCACGGTTAATCCTCCCTGTGGTTAATCCGTGTTTAATCTTGCCCGTGGTTAATACTCCCGTGGTTAATCCTCCCGCGGTTAATTCTCCCGTGGTTATTCCTCCCCACGGTTAATCCTCCCGTGGTAAATCCTCCCCGTGATTAATCCTCCCCGGGATTAATCCTCCCCGTGGTTAATCCTCCCCATGGTTCATCCTCCCGTGGTTAATCCTCCCCGTGATTAATCCTCCCCGTGGTTATTCCTCCCCACGGTTAATCCTCCCGTGGTTAATATCCCCATGATTAATCCTCCCCGTGGTTAAACCTCCCCACAGTTTATCCTCCCGTGGTTAATCCTCCCCATGGTTAATCCGTGGTTAATCCTCCCGCGGTTAATCTTCCCGTGGTTATTCGTCCCCGTGATTAATCCTCCCCGTGGTTACTCCTCCCCATGCTTCATCCTCCCGTGGTTAATCCTCCCCGTGATTAATCCTCCCCGTGGTTATTCCTCCCCACAGTTAATCCTCCCGTGGTTAATATCCCCATGATTAATCCTCCCCGTGGTTAAACCTCCCCACGGTTAATCCTCCCGTGGTTAATCCTCCCCATGGTTAATCTGTGGTTAATGATCCCGTGGTTAATCCTCCCCATGGTTAATCCATGGATAATCCTCCCGCGGTTAATCCTCCCCATGTTTAATCCTCCCCGTGGTTAATCCTCCCCGCGGTTAATCGTCCCCACGGTTAATCCGCCCCGTGGTTAATCCATGGTTAATCCTCCCGAGGTTAATCCTCCCCATGGTTAATCCATGGTTAATCCTCCCGCGGTTAATCCTCCCCACGGTTAATCCTCCCCACAGTTAATCCTCCTCGTGGTTAATTATCCCCGTGGTTAATCCTCCCCGCGGTTAATCCACCACTTGGTTAATCCATGGTTAATCCTCCAGTGGTTAATCGTCCCCATGGTTAATCCGTGGATAATCCTCCCGTGATTAATCCTCCCCATATTTAATCCGTGGTTAATGATCCCGTGGTTAATCCTCCCCATGGTTAATCCGTGGTTAATCCTCCCATGGTTAATCATCCCCGTGGTTAATCCGTGGTTAATCCTCCCGTGGTTAATCCTCCCTGCAGTTAATCCTCCCGTGGTTAATCCTCCCCATGGCTAATCTTCCCCACGCTTCATCCTCCTCGTGGTTAATCCTCCCCGTGGTTAATCCTGCTCGTGGTTAATCCTCCCGTAGTTAATCCTCCCCACGGTTAATTCTCCCATGGCTATTCCACCCCACGATTAATGCTCCCCGTGGTAAATCATCCCGTGGTTAATCCTCGCCGTGGTTAATCATCCGCACAGTTAATCCTCCCGTGGTTAATCCTCCCCATGGTTAATCCGTGGTTAATGTTCCCGTGGTTAATCCTCCCCATGGTTAATCCATGGTTAATCCTCCCTCGGTTAATCCTCCCCATGGTTAATCCTCCCCGTGGTTAATCCTCCCCACGGTTAATCATCCCCGTGGTTAATCCGTGGTTAATCCTCCCATGGTTAATTCTCCCCATGGTTAATCCTCCCCGCGGTTAATCTGCCCCGTGGTTAATCCATGGTAAATCCTCCCGTGGTTATTCCTCCCCATGGTTAATCCGTGGTTAATCCTCCCCGTGGATAATCCTCCCCATGGTTAATCCGTGGTTAATCCTCCCGCGGTTAATCCTCCCCGTGGTTAATCCGTGGTTAATCCTCCCGTGGTTAATCCTCCCGCGGTTAATCCTCCCCACGGTTAATTCTCCCGTGGTTATTCCTCCCCATGGTTAATCCTCCCCGTGGTTAATCCTCCTCTGGTTAATCCTCCCGTGGTTAATCTTCCCCATGGTTAATCCTCCCCGTGGTTAATCCTCCCGTGGTTAATCCTCACCATGGTCAATCGTCCCCACAGTTAATTCTCCCGTGGTTATTCCTCCCCACGGCTAATCCTCCCCGTGGTTAATCCTCCCCGCGGTTAATCCTCCCCGCGGTTAATCCTCCCATGGTTAAACATCCCCACGGTTAATCCTCCCCGCGGTTAATCCTCTCATGGTTAATCCTCCCCATGGTTAATCCGTGGTTAATGATCCCATGGTAAATCCTCCCCATGGTTAATCCGTGGTTAATCCTCCCGCGGTTAATCCTCCTCGTGGTTAATCCTCCCTGTGGTTAATCCATCCGCGGTTAATCCGTGGTTAGTCCTCCTCGTGGTTAATCTTCCCCGTGGTTAGTGATCCCGTGGTTAATCCTCCCCATGGTTAATCCGTGGTTAATCCTCCCACGGTTTATCCTCCCCGTGGGTAATCCGTGGTTAATCATCCCATGGTTAATCTTCCCACGGTTAATCCTCCCCGCGGTTAATCCTCCCACGATTAATCTTCCCCATGTTTAATCCTCCCCATGGTTAATCCTCCTCGTGCTTCATCCTCCCCATGGTTAATCCATCCACGGTTAATCCGTGGTTAATCCGCCCCGCGGTTAATCCTCCCCATGGTTAATGATCCCGTGTTTAATCATCCCCATGGTTAATCAGTGGTTAATCCTCCCGCGGTTAATCCTCCCCGTGGTTAATCCGTGGTTAATACTCCCCGTGGTTAATCCTCCCGTGGTTAATCCTCGCCATGGTTAATCCTCCCCATGCTTAATTCTCCCGTGGTTATTCCTCCCCGTGGTTAATCCTCCCGTGGTTAATCCTCCCCATGGTTAATCCGTGGTTAATCTTCCCGTGGTTAATCCTCCCCATGGTTAATCCGTGGTTAATGATCCCGTGGTTATTCCTCCCCGTGGTTAATCCATAGTTAATGATCCCGTGGTTAATCCTCTCCATGGTTAATCCGTGGGTAATCCTCCCCGTGGTTAATCATCCCGTGGTTAATCCTCGCCAGGGTTAATCCTCCCCACGATTAATTCTCCCATGGTTATTCCACCCCACGGTTAATCCTCCCGTGGTAAATCCTCCCCGTGGTTAATCCTCCCCACGGTTAATCCTCCTCGTGGTTAATCCTCCCCGTGGTTAATCCATCCGCGGTCAATCCGTGGTTAATCCTCCCCGCGGTTAATCCTCCCCGTGGTTAATGATCCCGTGGTTAATCCTCCCCATGGTTAATCCGTGGTTAATCCTCGTGGTTAATCCTCCCCGTGGTTAATCCGTGGTTAATCCTCCCGTGGTTAATCCTCCCGTGGTTAATCCTCCCCGCGGTTAATCTTCTCGCGGTTAATCCTCCCCATGGTTAATCCTCCACACGGTTCATCCTCCTCGTGCTTAATCCTCCCTTTGGTTAATCCTCACCGCGGTTCATCCTCCCGTGGTTAATCCTCGCCATGGTTAATCCTCCCGACGGTTAATTCTCCCGTGGTTATTCCTCCCCACGGTTAATCCTCCCGTGGTTAATCCTCCCCATGGTTAATCCGTGGTTAATCCTCCCGTGGTTAATCCTCCCCATGGTTAAGCCGTGGTTAATGATCCCGTGGTTATTCCTCCCCATGGTTAATCCGTGGTTAATGATCCCGTGGTTAATCCTCCCCATGGTTAATCCGTGGGTAATCCTCCCGTGGTTAATCTTCCTCGTGGTTAATCCTCCCCGTGGCAAATCCTGCTCGTGGTTAATCCTCCCGTGGTTAATCCTCTGCACGGTTAATTCTCCCGTGGTTATTCCTCCCCACAGTTAATCCTCCCCGTGGTTAATCCTCCTCGTGGTTAATCCTCCCGTGGTTAACCCTCCCCACGGTTAATCCTCCCCGTGGTTAATCCTCCTGTGGTTAATCCTCGCCATGGTTAATCCTCCCCACGGTTAATTATGCCGTGGTTATTCCTCCCACGGTTAAACCTCCCGTGGTTAATCCTCCCCGTGGTTATTCCTCCCCGTGCTTAATCTTCCCCGCGGTTAATCCTCCACACGGTTAATCCTCCTGTGGTTAATCCTCCTGTGGTTAATCCTTCCCGTGGTTAATCCTCACCATGGTTAATCCTCCCGTGGTTAATCCTCCCCGCGGTTAATCCTCCCCCCGTGGTTAATACTCCCCGTGGTTAATCCTCCCCGTGGTTAATCCGTGGTTAATCCTCCCGTGGTTAATCCTCCCAATGGTTAATCCGTGGTTAATGGTCCCGTGGTTAATCCTCCCCATGGTTAATCCGTGGTTAATCCTCCCGCGGTTAATCCTCCCCGTGGTTAATCCGTGTTTAATCCTCCCGTGGTTAATCCTCCCATGGTTAATCCTCCCCGCGGTTAATCCTCCCGTGGTTAATCCTCCCCATGGTTAATCCTTCCCACGGTTAATCCTCCTCTGGTTAATCCTCCCGTGGTTAATCCTCCCGTGGTTAATCCTCCCCACGGTTAATCCTCCCCGTGGTTAATCATCCCGTGGTTAATCCTTGCCATGGTCAATCCTCCCCACAGTTAATTCTCCCGTGGTTATTCCTCCCCACGGCTTATCCTCCCCGTGGTTAATCCTCCCCGCGGTTAATCCTCCCATGGTTAAACGTACCCACGGTTAATCCTCCCCGCGGTTAATCCTCCCGTGGTTAATCCTCCCCATGGTTAATCCATGGTTAATGATCCCATGGTAAATCCCCCCCATGGTTAATCCATGGTTAATCCTCCTGCGGTTAATCCTCCCCATGGTTAATCCTCCCCTTGGTTAATCCTCCCCGTGGTTAATCCTCCCCGCGGTTAATCCTCCCCGTGGTTAATCCTGTTCGTGGATAATCCTCCCATAGTTAATCCTCCCCACGGTTAATTCTCCCATGGCTATTCCTCCCCACGATTAATGCTCCCCGTGGTAAATCATCCCGTGGTTAATCCTCGCCATGGTTAATCATCCGCACAGTTAATTCTCCTGTGGTTATTCCTCCCTACGGTTAATCCTCCCGTGGTTAATCCTCCCCGCGTTTAATTCTCCCGTGGTTAATCCTCCCCATGGTTAATCCGTGGTTAATCCTCCCATGGTTAATCGTCCCCGTGGTTAATCCGTAGTTCATCCTCCCGTGGTTAATCCTCCCCGCAGTTAATCCTCCCGTGGTTAATCCTCCCCATGGTTAATCCGTGGTTAATCCTCCCATGGTTAATCGTCCCCATGGTTAATCCGTGGTTAATCCTCCTGTGGTTAATCCTCCCTGCAGTTAATCCTCCCCGTGGTTAATCCTCCCCACGGATAATCCTCCCCACGCTTCATCCTCCTCGTGGTTAATACTCCCCGTGGTTAATCCGTGGTTAATCCTCCCGTGGTTAATCCTCCCTGCAGTTAATCCTCCCGTGGTTAATCCTCCCCATGGTTAATCCTCCCCACGCTTCGTCCTCCTCGTGGTTAATCCTCCCATAGTTAATCCTCCCCACGGTTAATTCTCCCGTGGCTATTCCTCCCCACGGTTAATGCTCCCTGTGGTAAATCATCCCGTGGTTAATCCTCGCCATGGTTAATCATCCGCACAGTTAATTCTCCTGTGGTTATTCCTCCCTACGGTTATTCCTCCCGTGGTTAATCCTCCCCGTGGTTAATCTTCCCCGTGGTTAATCCTCCCCGCGGTTCATTCTCCCGTGGTTAATCCTCCCCATGATTAATCCGTGGTTAATGTTCCCGTGGTTAATTCTCCCCATGGTTAATCCATGGTTAATCCTCCCTCGATTAATCCTCCCCATGGTTAATCCTCCCCGTGGTTAATCCTCCCCGCAGTTAATCATCCCCGTGGTTAATCCTTGGTTAATCCTCCCATGGTTAATTCTCCCCATGGTTAATCCTCCCCGCGGTTAATCTGCCCCGTGGTTAATCCATGGTAAATCCTCCCGTGGCTAATCCTCCCCATGGTTAATCCGTGGTTAATCCTCCCCGTGGTTAATCCTCCCCATGGTTAATCCGTGGTTAATGATCCCGTGGTTAATCGTCCCCGTGGTTAATCCGTAGTTCATCCTCCCGTGGTTAATCCTCCCCGCAGTTAATCCTCCCGTGATTAATCCTCCCCATGGTTAATCCGTGGATAATCCTCCCGCGGTTAATCCTCCCCATGTTTAATCCTCCCCGTGGTTAATCCTCCCCGCGGTTAAACCTCCCCGTGGTTAATCCTCCCCGCGGTTAATCCTCCCGCGGTTAATCCTCCCCACGGTTAATCCTCCCCACAGTTAATCCTCCTCGTGGTTAATTATCCCCGTGGTTAATCCTCCCCGCGGTTAATCCACCACGTGGTTAATCCATGGTTAATCCTCCCGTGGTTAATCCTCCCCATGGTTATTTCATGGTTAATCCTCCTGTGGTTAATCCTCCCCATATTTAATCCGTGGTTAATGATCCCGTGGTTCATCCTCCCCATGGTTAATCCGTGGTTAATCCTCCCGTGGTTAATCCTCCCTGCAGTTAATCCTCCCGTGGTTAATCCTCCCCATGGTTAATCCTCCCCACGCTTCATCCTCCTCGTGGTTAATCCTCCCCGTGGTTAATCCTGCTCGTGGTTAATCCTCCCATAGTTAATCCTCCCCACGGTTAATTCTCCCGTGGCTATTCCTCCCCACGGTTAATGCTCCCCGTGGTAAATCATCCCGTGGTTAATCCTCGCCATGGTTAATCATCTGCACAGTTAATTATCCTGTGGTTATTCCTCCCTACGGTTATTCCTCCCGTGGTTAATCCTCCCCGTGGTTAATCTTCCCCGTGGTTAATCCTCCCCGCGGTTAATTCTCCCGTGGTTAATCCTCCCCATGGTTAATCCGTGGTTAATGTTCCCGTGGTTAATTCTCCCCATGGTTAATCCATGGTTAACCCTCCCTCGGTTAATCCTCCCCATGGTTAATCCTCCCCGTGGTTAATCCTCCCCGCGGTTAATCATCCCCGTGGTTAATCCTTGGTTAATCCTCCCATGGTTAATTCTCCCCATGGTTAATCCTCCCCGCGGTTAATCTGCCCCGTGGTTAATCCATGGTAAATCCTCCCGTGGTTAATCCTCCCCATGGTTAATCCGTGGTTAATCCTCCCGTGGTTAATCCTCCCCATGGTTAATCCGTGGTTAATGATCCCGTGGTTAATCCTCCCCGTGGTTAATCCATGGTTAATCCTCCCATGGTTAATCCTCCCCACGGATAATCCTCCCCACGCTTCATCCTCCTCGTGGTTAATACTCCCCGTTGTTAATCCGTGGTTAATGTTCCTGTGGTTAATCCTCCCCATGGTTAATCCATGGTTAATCCTCCCTCGGTTAATCCTCCCCATGGTTAATCCTCCCCGTGGTTAATCCTTCCCGCGGTTAATCCTCCCCGTGGTTAATCCGTGGTTAATCCTCCCATGGTTAATTCTCCCCATGGTTAATCCTCCCCGCGGTTAATCTGCCCCGTGGTTAATCCATGGTAAATCCTCCCGTGGTTAATCCTCCCCATGGTTAATCCGTGGTTAATCCTCCCGTGGTTAATCCTCCCCATGGTTAATCCGTGGTTAATGATCCCGTGGTTAATCCTCCCCATGGTTAATCCGTGGTTAATCCTCCCGTGGTTAATCCTCCCCGTGGTTAATCCGTAGTTCATCCTCCCGTGGTTAATCCTCCCCGCATTTAATCCTCCCGTGGTTAATCCTCCCCACGGTTAATCCTCCCCACGCTTAATCCTCCCCGTGGTTAATCCTCCCCATGGTTAATCCTGCTCGTGGTTAATCCTCCCGTGGTTAATCCTCCCCATGGTTAATTCTGTCATGGCTATTCCTCCCCACGGTTAATTCTCCCCGTGGTTAATCCTCCCCGTGGTTAATTCTCAACGTGGTTAATCCTCCCATGGTTAATCCTCCCCGCGGTTAATCCACCCGTGGTTAATCCTCCCCGTGATTAATACTCCCGTGGTTAATCCTCCCCGCGGTTAATCCTCCCCGTTGTTAATCCTCCCCGCGATTAATCCTCCCCGTGGTTAATCCTCCCGTGGTTAATCCTGGCCGCGGTTAATCCTCCCCACGGTTAATCCTCCCTGTGGTTAATCCGTGTTTAATTTTCCCCGTGGTTAATACTCCCGTGGTTAATCCTACCCATGGTTAATCTGTGGTTAATCCTCCCGCGGTTAATTCTCCCGTGGTTATTCCTCCCCACGGTTAATCCTCCCGTGGTAAATCCTCCCCGTGATTAATCCTCCCCGTGATTAATCCTCCCCGTGGTTAATCCTCCCCATGGTTCATCCTCCCGTGGTTAATCCTCCCCGTGATTAATCCTCCCCGTGGTTATTCCTCCCCACGGTTAATCCTCCCGTGGTTAATATCCCCATGATTAATCCTCCCCGTGGTTAAACCTCCCCACAGTTTGTCCTCCCGTGGTTAATCCTCCCCATGGTTAATCCGTGGTTAATCCTCCCGCGGTTAATCCTCCCGTGGTTATTCGTCCCCGTGATTAATCCTCCCCGTGGTTAATCCTCCCCATGCTTCATCCTCCCGTGGTTAATCCTCCCCATGATTAATCCTCCCCGTGGTTATTCCTCCCCACGGTTAATCCTCCCGTGGTTAATATCCCCATGATTAATCCTTCCCGTGGTTAAACCTCCCCACGGTTAATCCTCCCGTGGTTAATCCTCCCCATGGTTAATCTGTGGTTAATGATCCCGTGGTTAATCCTCCCCATGGTTAATCCATGGATAATCCTCCCGCGGTTAATCCTCCCCATGTTTAATCCTCCCCGTGGTTAATCCTCCCCGCGGTTAATCCTCCCCACGGTTAATCCGCCCCGTGGTTAATCCATGGTTAATCCTCCCGTGGTTAATCCTACCCATGGTTAATCCATGGTTAATCCTCCCGCGGTTAATCCTCCCCACGGTTAATCCTCCCCACAGTTAATCCTCCTCGTGGTTAATTATCCCCATGGTTAATCCTCCCCGCGGTTAATCCACCACTTGGTTAATCCATGGTTAATCCTCCAGTGGTTAATCGTCCCCATGGTTAATCCGTGGATAATCCTCCCGTGGTTAATCCTCCCCATATTTAATCCGTGGTTAATGATCCCGTGGTTAATCCTCCCCATGGTTAATCCGTGGTTAATCCTCCCATGGTTAATCCTCCCTGCAGTTAATCCTCCCGTGGTTAATCCTCCCCATGGTTAATCTTCCCCACGCTTCATCCTCCTCGTGGTTAATCCTCCCCGTGGTTAATCCTGCTCGTGGTTAATCCTCCCGTAGTTAATCCTCCCCACGGTTAATTCTCCCATGGCTATTCCTCCCCACAATTAATGCTCCCCGTGGTAAATCATCCCGTGGTTAATCCTCGCCATGGTTAATCATCCGCACAGTTAATCCTCCCGTGGTTAATCCTCCCCATGGTTAATCCGTGGTTAATGTTCCCGTGGTTAATCCTCCCCATGGTTAATCCATGGTTAATCCTCCCTCGGTTAATCCTCCCCATGGTTAATCCTCCCCGTGTTTAATCCTCCCCACGGTTAATCATCCCCGTGGTTAATCCGTGGTTAATCCTCCCATGGTTAATTCTCCCCATGGTTAATCCTCCCCGCGGTTAATCTGCCCCGTGGTTAATCCATGGTAAATCCTCCCGTGGTTAATCCTCCCCATGGTTAATCCGTGGTTAATCCTCCCCGTGGATAATCCTCCCCATGGTTAATCCGTGGTTAATCCTCCCGCGGTTAATCCTCCCCGTGGTTAATCCGTGGTTAATCCTCCCGTGGTTAATCCTCCCGTGGTTAATCCTCCCCGCGGTTAATCCTCCCGCGGTTAATCCTCCCCACGGTTAATTCTCCCGTGGTTATTCCTCCCCATGGTTAATCCTCCCCGTGGTTAATCCTCCTCTGGTTAATCCTCCCGTGGTTAATCTTCCACATGGTTAATCCTCCCCGTGGTTAATCCTCCCGTGGTTAATCCTCACCATGGTCAATCGTCCCCACAGTTAATTCTCCCGTGGTTATTCCTCCCCACGGCTAATCCTCCCCGTGGTTAATCCTCCCCGCGGTTAATCCTCCCCGCGGTTAATCCTCCCATGGTTAAACATCCCCACGGTTAATCCTCCCCGCGGTTAATCCTCTCATGGTTAATCCTCCCCATGGTTAATCCGTGGTTAATGATCCCATGGTAAATCCTCCCCATGGTTAATCCGTGGTTTATCCTCCCGCGGTTAATCCTCCTCGTGGTTAATCCTCCCTGTGGTTAATCCATCCGCGGTTAATCCGTGGTTAGTCCTCCTCGCGGTTAATCTTCCCCGTGGTTAGTGATCCCGTGGTTAATCCTCCCCATGGTTAATCCGTGGTTAATCCTCCCACGGTTTATCCTCCCCGTGGGTAATCCGTGGTTAATCATCCCATGGTTAATCTTCCCACGGTTAATCCTCCCCGCGGTTAATCCTCCCACGATTAATCTTCCCCATGTTTAATCCTCCCCATGGTTAATCCTCCTCGTGCTTCATCCTCCCCATGGTTAATCCATCCGCGGTTAATCCGTGGTTAATCCGCCCCGCGGTTAATCCTCCCCATGGTTAATGATCCCGTGTTTAATCATCCCCATGGTTAATCAGTGGTTAATCCTCCCGCAGTTAATCCTCCCCGTGGTTAATCCATGGTTAATACTCCCCGTGGTTAATCCTCCCGTGGTTAATCCTCGCCATGGTTAATCCTCCCCATGCTTAATTCTCCCGTGGTTATTCCTTCCCACGGTTAATACTCCCGTGGTTAATCCTCCCCATGGTTAATCCGTGGTTAATCCTCCCACGGTTTATCCTCCCCGTGGGTAATCCGTGGTTAATCATCCCATGGTTAATCTTCCCACGGTTAATCCTCCCCGCGGTTAATCCTCCCACGATTAATCTTCCCCATGTTTAATCCTCCCCATGGTTAATCCTCCTCGTGCTTCATCCTCCCCATGGTTAATCCATCCGCGGTTAATCCGTGGTTAATCCGCCCCGCGGTTAATCCTCCCCATGGTTAATGATCCCGTGTTTAATCATCCCCATGGTTAATCAGTGGTTAATCCTCCCGCAGTTAATCCTCCCCGTGGTTAATCCGTGGTTAATACTCCCCGTGGTTAATCCTCCCGTGGTTAATCCTCGCCATGGTTAATCCTCCCCATGCTTAATTCTCCCGTGGTTATTCCTTCCCACGGTTAATACTCCCGTGGTTAATCCTCCCCATGGTTAATCCGTGGTTAATCCTCCCGTGGTTAATCCTCCCCATGGTTAATCCGTGGTTAATGATCCCGTGGTTATTCCTCCCCGTGGTTAATCCATAGTTAATGATCCCGTGGTTAATCCTCCCCATGGTTAATCCGTGGGTAATCCTCCCCGTGGTTAATCATCCCGTGGTTAATCCTCGCCAGGGTTAATCCTTCCCACGATTAATTCTCCCATGGTTATTCCACCCCACGGTTATTCCTCCCGTGGTAAATCCTCCCCGTGGTTAATCCTCCCCACGGTTAATCCTCCTCGTGGTTAATCCTCCCCGTGGTTAATCCATCCGCGGTCAATCCGTGGTTAATCCTCCCCGCGGTAATCCTCCCCGTGGTTAATGATCCCGTGGTTAATCCTCCCCATGGTTAATCCGTGGTTAATCCTCGTGGTTAATCCTCCCCGTGGTTAATCCGTGGTTAATCCTCCCGTGGTTAATCCTCCCGTGGTTAATCCTCCCCGCGGTTAATCTTCTCGCGGTTAATCCACCCCATGGTTAATCCTCCCCACGGTTCATCCTCCTCGTGCTTAATCCTCCCTTTGGTTAATCCTCACCGCGGTTCATCCTCCCGTGGTTAATCCTCGCCATGGTTAATCCTCCCGACGGTTAATTCTCCCGTGGTTATTCCTCCCCACGGTTAATCCTCCCGTGGTTAATCCTCCCCATGGTTAATCCGTGGTTAATCCTTCCCATGGTTAATCCGTGGTTAATCCTCCCGTGGTTAATCCTCCCCATGGTTAAGCTGTGGTTAATGATCCCGTGGTTAATCCACCCCGCGGTTAATCCGTGGTTAATGATCCCGTGGTTAATCCTCCCCATGGTTAATCCGTGGGTAATCCTCCCGTGGTTAATCTTCCTCGTGGTTAATCCTCCCCGTGGCAAATCCTGCTCGTGGTTAATCCTCCCGTGGTTAATCCTCTGCACGGTTAATTCTCCCGTGGTTATTCCTCCCCACAGTTAATCCTCCCCGTGGTTAATCCTCCTCGTGGTTAATCCTCCCATGGTTAACCCTCCCCACGGTTAATCCTCCCCGTGGTTAATCCTCCTGTGGTTAATCCTCGCCATGGTTAATCCTCCCCACGGTTAATTATGCCGTGGTTATTCCTCCCACGGTTAAACCTCCCGTGGTTAATCCTCCCCGTGGTTATTCCTCCCCGTGCTTAATCTTCCCCGCGGTTAATCCTCCACACGGTTAATCCTCCTGTGGTTAAATCTCCCGGCGGTTAATCCTCCCCGCGGTTAATCCTCCTGTGGTTAATCCTCCTGTGGTTAATCCTTCCCGTGGTTAATCCTCACCATGGTTAATCCTCCCGTGGTTAATCCTCCCCGCGGTTAATCCTCCCCGTGGTTAATACTCCCCGTGGTTAATCCTCCCCGTGGTTAATCCGTGGTTAATCCTCCCGTGGTTAATCCTCCCAATGGTTAATCCGTGGTTAATGATCCCGTGGTTAATCCTCCCCATGGTTAATCCGTGGTTAATCCTCCCGCGGTTAATCCTCCCCGTGGTTAATCCGTGTTTAATCCTCCCGTGGTTAATCCTCCCATGGTTAATCCTCCCCGCGGTTAATCCTCCCGTGGTTAATCCTCCCCATGGTTAATCCTTCCCACGGTTAATCCTCCTCTGGTTAATCCTCCCGTGGTTAATCCTCCCCACGGTTAATCCTCCCCGTGGTTAATCATCCCGTGGTTAATCCTTGCCATGGTCAATCCTCCCCACAGTTAATTCTCCCGTGGTTATTCCTCCCCACGGCTTATCCTCCCCGTGGTTAATCCTCCCCGCGGTTAATCCTCCCATGGTTAAACGTACCCACGTTTAATCCTCCCCGCGGTTAATCCTCCCGTGGTTAATCCTCCCCATGGTTAATCCATGGTTAATGATCCCATGGTAAATCCCCCCCATGGTTAATCCGTGGTTAATCCTCCTGCGGTTAATCCTCCCCATGGTTAATCCTCCCCTTGGTTAATCCTCCCCGTGGTTAATCCTCCCCGCGGTTAATCCTCCCCGTGGTTAATCCTGTTCGTGGTTAATCCTCCCGTAGTTAATCCTCCCCACGGTTAATTCTCCCATGGCTATTCCTCCCCACGATTAATGCTCCCCGTGGTAAATCATCCCGTGGTTAATCCTCGCCATGGTTAATCATCCGCACAGTTAATTCTCCTGTGGTTATTCCTCCCTACGGTTAATCCTCCCGTGGTTGTTCCTCCCCGCGTTTAATTCTCCCGTGGTTAATCCTCCCCATGGTTAATCCGTGGTTAATCCTCCGCGTGGTTAATCCTCCCCATGGTTTATCCTCCCTGTGGTTAATCCGCCCCGCGGTTAATCCTCCCCGTGGATAATCCTCCCCATGGTTAATCCGTGGTTAATCCTCCCGCGGTTAATCCTCCCCGTGGTTAATCCGTGGTTAATCCTCCAGTGGTTAATCCTCCCGTGGTTAATGCTCCCCGCGGTTAATCCTCCCGCGGTTAATCCTCCCCACGGTTAATTCTCCCGTGGTTAATCCTCCCATGGTTAATCCTCGCCATGGTCAATCCTCCCCGTGGTTATTCCTCCCCGCGGTTAATCCTCCCCGCGGTTAATCCTCCCATGGTTAAACATCCCCACGGTTAATCCTCCCCGCGGTTAATCCTCTCATGGTTAATCCTCTCCATGGTTAATCCGTGGTTAATGATCCCATGGTAAATCATCCCCATGGTTAATCCGTGGTTAATCCTCCCGCGGTTAATCCTCCCCATGGTTAATCCTCCCCGTGGTTAATCTTCCCCGTGGTTAATCCTCCCCACGGTTAATCCTCCCCGTGGTTAATCCGTGGTTAATCCTCCCGCGGTTAATCCTCCCCGTGGTTAATCCGTGGTCAATCATCCCGTGATTAATCTTCCCATGGTTAATCCTACCCGTGGTTAATCCTCCCGCAGTTAATCTTCCCCATTGTTAATCCTCCCCACGGTTAATCCTCCTCGTGGTTAATCCTCCCTGTGGTTAATCCATCCGCGGTTAATCCGTGGTTAGTCCTCCTCGCGGTTAATCTTCCCCGTGGTTAATCCTCCCTATGGTTAATCCTTCCCACGGTTTAGCCTCCTCTGATTAATCCTCCCGTGGTTAATCCTCCCCACGGTTAATCCTCCCCGTGGTTAATCATCCCGTGGTTAATCCTTGCCATGGTCAATCCTCCCCACAGTTAATTCTCCCGTGGTTATTCCTCCCCACGGCTTATCCTCCCCGTGGTTAATCCTCCCCGCGGTTAATCCTTCCATGGTTAAACATACCCACGGTTAATCGTCCCCGCGGTTAATCCTCCCGTGGTTAATCCTCCCCATGGTTAATCCGTAGTTACTGATCCCATGGTAAATCCTCCCCATGGTTAATCCGTGGTTAATCCTCCCACGGTTAATCCTCCCCATGGTTAATCCTCCCCGTGGTTAATCCTCCCCGTGGTTAATCCTCCCCGCGGTTAATCCTCCCCGTGGTTAATCCATGGTTAATCCTCCCGCGGTTAATCCTCCCCGTGGTTAATCCGTGGTCAATCATCCCGTGATTAATCTTCCCATGGTTAATCCTACCCGCGGTTAATCCTCCCGCGGTTAATCTTCCCCACGGTTAATCCTCCCCACGGTTAATCCTCATCGTGGTTAATCCTCCCCATGGTTAATCCATCCGTGGTTAATCCGTGGTTAATCCTCCTTGCGGTTAATCCTCCCCGTGGTTAATGATCCCGTGGTTAATCCTCCCCATGGTTAATCCGTGGTTAATCCTCCCGCGGTTAATCCTCCCCGTGAGTAAACCGTGGTTAATCATCCCGTGGTTAATCTTCCCATGGTTAATCCTCCCCGCGGTTAATCCTCCCACGATTAATCTTCCCCATGGTTAATCCTCCCCACAGTTAATCCTCCTCGTGGTTAATCCTACCCATGGTTAATCCATCCGCGGTTAATCCGTGGTTAATCCGCCCCACGGTTAATCCTCCCCGTGGTTAATCATCCCCATGGTTAATCAGTGGTTAATCCTCCCGCGGTTAATCCTCCCCGTGGCTAATCCGTGGTTAATACTCCCCGCGGTTAATCCTCCCGTGGTTAATCCTCGCCATGGTTAATCCTCCCCATGCTTAATTCTCCCGTGGTTATTCCTCCCCATGGTTAATCCTCCAGTGGTTAATCCTCCCCATGGTTAATCCGTGGTTAATCCTCCCGTGGTTAATCCTCCCCATGGTTAATCCGTGGTTAATGATCCCGTGGTTATTCCTCCCCGAGGTTAATCCGTGGTTAATGATCCCGTGGTTAATCGTCCCCATGGTTAATCCGTGGGTAATCCTCCCCGTGGTTAATCATCCCGTGGTTAATCCTCGCCATGGTTAATCCTCCCCACGGTTAATTCTCCCATGGTTATTCCTCCCCACGGTTAATCCTCCCGTGGTAAATCCTCTTACCGTGGTTAATCCTCCCCACGGTTAATCCTCCTCATGGTTAATCCTCCCCGTGGTTAATCCATCCGCGGTCAATCCGTGGTTAATCCTCCCGTGGTTAATCCTGCCCGCGGTTAATCCTCCCGCGGTTAATCCTCCCCATGGTTAATCCTCCCCACGGTTAATCCTCCTCATGCTTAATCCTCCCTTTGGTTAATCCTCACTGCGGTTCATCCTCCCGTGGTTAATCCTCACCATGGTTAATCCTCCCGACGGTTAATTCTCCCGTGGTTATTCCTCCCCACGGTTAATCCTCCCGTGGTTAATCCTCCCCATGGTTAATCCGTGGTTAATCCTCCCGTGGTTAATCCTCCCCATGGTTAAGCCGTGGTTAATCCTCCCGTGGTTATTCCTCCCCATGGTTAATCCGTGGTTAATGATCCCGTGGTTAATCCTCCCCATGGTTAATCTGTGGGTAATCCTCCCGTGGTTAATCTTCCTCGTGGTTAATCCTCCCCGTGGCAGATCCTGCTCGTGGGTAATCCTCCCATGGTTAATCCTCTGCACGGTTAATTCTCCCGTGGTTATTACTCCCCACAGTTAATTCTCCCCGTGGTTAATCCTCCTCGTGGTTAATCCGCCCGTGGTTAACCCGCCCCACGGTTAATCCTCCCCATGGTTAATCCTCCCGTGGTTAATCCTCGCCATGGTTAATCTTCCCCACGGTTAATTATCCCGTGGTTATTCCTCCCACGGTTAAACCTCCCGTGGTTAATCCTCCGCGTGGTTAATCCTCCCCGTGGTTAATCTTCCCCGCGGTTAATCCTCCACATGGTTAATCCTCCCGTGGTTAAACCTCCCGGCGGTTAATCCTCCCTGCGGTTAATCCTCCTGTGGTTAATCCTCCTGTGGTTAATCCTCGCCGTGGTTAATCCTCACCATGGTTAATCCTCCCATGGTTAATCCTCCCCGCGGTTAATCCTCCCCATAGTTAATCCTCCCCGTGGTTAATCCGTGGTTAATCCTCCCGCGGTTAATCCTCCCCGTGGTTAATTTGTGGTCAATCATCCCGTGATTAATCTTCCCATGGTTAATCCTACCCGCGGTTAATCCTTCCGCGGTTAATCTTCCCCACGGTTAATCCTCCCCACGGTTAATCCTCCTCGTGGTTAATCCTCCCCGTGTTTAATCCATCCGCGGTTAAGCCGTGGTTAATCCTCCTCGCGGATAATCCTCCCCGTGGTTAATGATCCCGTGGTTAATACTCCCCATGGTTAATCCGTGGTTAATCCTCCCGCGGTTAATCCTCCCCGTGGTTAATCCGTGGTTAATCATCCCGTGGTTAATCTTCCCATGGTTAATTCACCCCGCGGTTAATCCTCCCACGATTAATCTTCCCCATGGTCAATTCTTCCCACGGTTAATCCTCCTCATGGTTAATCCTCCCCATGGTTAATCCATCCGCGGTTAATCCGTGGTTAATCCGCCCCGTGGTTAATCCTCCCCATGGTTAATCAGTGGTTAATCCTCCCGCGGTTAATCCTCCCCGTGAGTAAACCGTGGTTAATCATCCCGTGGTTAATCTTCCCATGGTTAATCCTCCCCGCGGTTAATCCTCCCACGATTAATCTTCCCCATGGTTAATCCTCCCCACAGTTAATCCTCCTCGTGGTTAATCCTACCCATGGTTAATCCATCCGCGGTTAATCCGTGGTTAATCCGCCCCACGGTTAATCCTCCCCGTGGTTAATCATCCCCATGGTTAATCAGTGGTTAATCCTCCCGCGGTTAATCCTCCCCGTGGTTAATCCGTGGTTAATACTCCCCGCGGTTAATCCTCCCGTGGTTAATCCTCGCCATGGTTAATCCTCCCCATGCTTAATTCTCCCGTGGTTATTCCTCCCCATGGTTAATCCTCCAGTGGTTAATCCTCCCCATGGTTAATCCGTGGTTAATCCTCCCGTGGTTAATCCTCCCCATGGTTAATCCGTGGTTAATGATCCCGTGGTTATTCCTCCCCGAGGTTAATCCGTGGTTAATGATCCCGTGGTTAATCGTCCCCATGGTTAATCCGTGGGTAATCCTCCCCGTGGTTAATCATCCCGTGGTTAATCCTCGCCATGGTTAATCCTCCCCACGGTTAATTCTCCCATGGTTATTCCTCCCCACGGTTAATCCTCCCGTGGTAAATCCTCTTACCGTGGTTAATCCTCCCCACGGTTAATCCTCCTCATGGTTAATCCTCCCCGTGGTTAATCCATCCGCGGTCAATCCGTGGTTAATCCTCCCGTGGTTAATCCTGCCCGCGGTTAATCCTCCCGCGGTTAATCCTCCCCATGGTTAATCCTCCCCACGGTTAATCCTCCTCATGCTTAATCCTCCCTTTGGTTAATCCTCACTGCGGTTCATCCTCCCGTGGTTAATCCTCACCATGGTTAATCCTCCCGACGGTTAATTCTCCCGTGGTTATTCCTCCCCACGGTTAATCCTCCCGTGGTTAATCCTCGCCATGGTTAATCCGTGGTTAATCCTCCCGTGGTTAATCCTCCCCATGGTTAAGCCGTGGTTAATCCTCCCGTGGTTATTCCTCCCCATGGTTAATCCGTGGTTAATGATCCCGTGGTTAATCCTCCCCATGGTTAATCTGTGGGTAATCCTCCCGTGGTTAATCTTCCTCGTGGTTAATCCTCCCCGTGGCAGATCCTGCTCGTGGGTAATCCTCCCATGGTTAATCCTCTGCACGGTTAATTCTCCCGTGGTTATTACTCCCCACAGTTAATTCTCCCCGTGGTTAATCCTCCTCGTGGTTAATCCGCCCGTGGTTAACCCGCCCCACGGTTAATCCTCCCCATGGTTAATCCTCTCGTGGTTAATCCTCGCCATGGTTAATCTTCCCCACGGTTAATTATCCCGTGGTTATTCCTCCCACGGTTAAACCTCCCGTGGTTAATCCTCCGCGTGGTTAATCCTCCCCGTGGTTAATCTTCCCCGCGGTTAATCCTCCACATGGTTAATCCTCCCGTGGTTAAACCTCCCGGCGGTTAATCCTCCCTGCGGTTAATCCTCCTGTGGTTAATCCTCCTGTGGTTAATCCTCGCCGTGGTTAATCCTCACCATGGTTAATCCTCCCGTGGTTAATCCTCCCCGCGGTTAATCCTCCCCATAGTTAATCCTCCCCGTGGTTAATCCGTGGTTAATCCTCCCGCGGTTAATCCTCCCCGTGGTTAATTTGTGGTCAATCATCCCGTGATTAATCTTCCCATGGTTAATCCTACCCGCGGTTAATCCTTCCGCGGTTAATCTTCCCCACGGTTAATCCTCCCCACGGTTAATCCTCCTCGTGGTTAATCCTCCCCGTGTTTAATCCATCCGCGGTTAAGCCGTGGTTAATCCTCCTCGCGGATAATCCTCCCCGTGGTTAATGATCCCGTGGTTAATACTCCCCATGGTTAATCCGTGGTTAATCCTCCCGCGGTTAATCCTCCCCGTGGTTAATCCGTGGTTAATCATCCCGTGGTTAATCTTCCCATGGTTAATTCACCCCGCGGTTAATCCTCCCACGATTAATCTTCCCCATGGTCAATTCTTCCCACGGTTAATCCTCCTCATGGTTAATCCTCCCCATGGTTAATCCATCCGCGGTTAATCCGTGGTTAATCCGCCCCGTGGTTAATCCTCCCCATGGTTAATCAGTGGTTAATCCTCCCGCGGTTAATCCTCCCCGTGGTTACTCCGTGGTTAATCCTCCCCGTGGTTAATCCTCCCGTGTTTAATCCTCGCCATGGTTAATACTCCCCACGGCTAATTCTCCCGTGGTTATTCCTCCCCACGGTTAATCCTCCCGTCGTTAATACTCCCCATAGTTAATCCGTGATTAATCCTCCCGTGGTTAATCCTCCCCATAGTTAATCCGTGGTTAATGATCCCGAGGTTATACCTCCCCATGGTTAATCCGTGTTTAATGATTCCGTGGTTAATCCTCGCCATGGTTAAACCTCCCCACGGTTAATTCTCCCATGGTTATTCCTTCCCACGGTTAATCCTCCCGTGGTTAATCCTCCCCGCGGTTAATTCTCCCGTGGTTAATCCACCCCATGGTTAATCCGTGATTAATGATCCCGTGGTTAATCCTCCCCATGGTTAATCCGTGGTTAAACCTCCGCGTGGTTAATCCTCCCCATGGTTTATCCTCCCTGTGGTTAATCCGCCCCGCGGTTAATCCTCCCCGTGGATAATCCTCCCCATGGTTAATCCGTGGTTAATCCTCCCGTGGTTAATGCTCCCCGCGGTTAATCCTCCCGCGGTTAATCCTCCCCACGGTTAATTCTACCGTGGTTATTCCTCCCCACGGCTAATCCTCCCCGTGGTTAATCCTCCCCGCGGTTAATCCTCCCCGCGGTTAATCCTCCCATGGTTAAACATCCCCACGGTTAATCCTCCCCGCGGTTAATCCTCTCATGGTTAATCCTTCCCATGGTTAATCCGTGGTTAATGATCCCATGGTAAATCCTCCCCATTGTTAATCCATGGTTAATCCGCCCGCGGTTAATCCTCCCCATGGTTAATCCTCCCCGTGGTTAATCCTCTCCGTGGTTAATCTGTGGTTAATCCTCCCGCGGTTAATCCTCCCCGTGGTTAATCCGTGGTTAATCCTCCCGCGGTTAATCCTCCCCGTGGTTAATCCGTGGTCAATCATCCCGTGATTAATCTTCCCATGGTTAATCCTACCCGTGGTTAATCCTCCCAAGGTTAATCTTCCCCATGGTTAATCCTCCCCACGGTTAATCCTCCTCGTGGTTAATCCTCCCCGTGTTTAATCCATCCGCGGTTAATCCGTGGTTAGTCCTCCTCGCGGTTAATCTTCCCTGTGGTTAATGATCCCGTGGTTAATCCTCCCCATGGTTAATCCGTGGTTAATCCTCCCGCGGTTAATCCTCCCCGTGGGTAATCCGTGGTTAATCATCCCGTGGTTAATCTTCCCATGGTTAATCCTCCCCGTGGTTAATCCTCCCACGATTAATCTTCCCCATGGTTAATCCTCCCCACGTTTAATCCTCCTCGTGCTTAATCCTCCCCATGGTTATTCCATCCGCGGTTAATCCGTGGTTAATCCGCCCCGCGGTTAATCCTCCCCGTGGTTAATGATCCCGTGTTTAATCATCCCCATGGTTAACCAGTGGTTAATCCTCCCGCGGTTAATCCTCCCCGTGGTTAATCCGTGGTTAATCCTCCCCGCGGTTAATCCTCCCGTGGTTAATCCTCGCCATGGTTAATCCTCCCCATGCTTAATTCTCCCGTGGTTATTCCTCCCCATGGTTAATCCTCCCGTGGTTAATCCTCCCCATGGTTAATCCGTGGTTAATCCTCCCGTGGTTAATCCTCCCCATGGTTAATCCGTGGTTAATGATCCCGTGGTTATTCCTCCCCGTGGTTAATCCGTAGTTAATGATCCCGTGGTTAATCCTCCCCATGGTTAATCCGTGGGTAATCCTCCCCGTGCTTAATCATCCCGTGGTTAATCCTCGCCATGGTTAATCCTCCCCACGGTTAATTCTCCCATGGTTATTCCTCCCCACGGTTAATCCTCCCGTGGTAAATCCTCCCCGTGGTTAATCCTCCCCACGGTTAATCCTCCTCGTGGTTAATCCTCCCCGTGGTTAATCCATCCGCAGTCAATCCGTGGTTAATCCTCCCCGCGGTTAATCCTCCCCGTGGTTAATGATCCCGTGGTTAATCCTCCCCATGGTTAATCCGTGGTTAATCCTCGCGGTTAATCATCCCCGTGGTTTTTCCGTGGTTAATCCTCCCGTGGTTAATCCTCCCCGCGGTTAATCCTCCCGCGGTTAATCCTCCCCATGGTTAATACTCCCCACGGTTCATCCTCCTCATACTTAATCCTCCCTTTGGTTAATCCTCACCGCGGTTCATCCTCCCATGGTTAATCCTCGCCATGGTTAATCCTCCCGACGGTTAATTCTCCCGTGGTTATTCCTCCCCACGGTTAATCCTCCCGTGGTTAATCCTCCCCATGGTTAATCCGTGGTTAATCCTCCCATGGTTAATCCTCCCCATGGTTAAGCCGTGGTTAATGATCCCGTGGTTATTCCTCCCCATGGTTAATCCGTGGTTAATGATCCCGTGGTTAATCCTCCCAATGGTTAATCCGTGGGTAATCCTCCCGTGGTTAATCTTCCTCGTGGTTAATCCTCCCCGTGGCAAATCCTGCTCGTGGTTAATCCTCTCGTGGTTAATCCTCCCCGTGGTTAATACTCCCCGCGGTTAATCCTCCCCGTGGTTAATCCGTGGTTAATCCTCCCGTGGTTAATCCTCCCAATGGTTAATCCGTGGTTAATGATCCCGTGGTTAATCCTCCCCATGGTTAATCCGTGGTTAATCCTCCCACGGTTAATCCTCCCCGTGGTTAATCCATGGTTAATCTTCCCGTGGTTAATCCTCCCATGGTTAATCCTCCCCGCGGTTAATCCTCCCGTGGTTAATCCTCCCCACGGTTAATCCTCCCCGTGGTTAATCATCCCGTGGTTAATCCTTGCCATGGTCAATCCTCCCCACAGTTAATTCTCCCGTGGTTATTCCTCCCCACGGCTTATCCTCCCCGTGGTTGATCCTCCCCGCGGTTAATCCTCCCATGGTTAAACATACCCACGGTTAATCCTCCCCGCGGTTAATCCTCCCGTGGTTAATCCTCCCCATGGTTAATCCGTGGTTAATGATCCCATGGTAAATCCTCCCCATGGTTAATCCGTGGTTAATTCTCCCGCGGTTAATCCTCCCCATGGTTAATCCTCCCCGTGGTTAATCCTCCCCACGGTTAATCCTCCCCTGTGGTTAATCCGTGGTTAATCCTCCCGCGGTTAATCCTTCCCGTGGTGAATCCGTGGTCAATCAAAACGTGATTAATCTTCCCATGGTTAATCCTACCCGCGGTTAATCCTCCCGCGGTTAATCCTCCCCGTGAGTAATCCGTGGTTAATCATCCCGTGGTTAATCTTCCCATGGTTAATCCTCCCCGCGGTTAATCCTCCCACGTTTAATCTTCCCCATGGTTAAACCTCCCCACAGTTAATCCTCCTCGTGGTTAATCCTCCCCGTGGTTAATCCATCCGCGGTTAATCCGTGGTTAATCCGCCCCGCGGTTAATCCTCCCCGTGGTTAATGATCCCGTTGTTAATCATCCTCATGGTTAATCAGTGGTTAATCCTCCTGCGGTTAATCCTCCCCGTAGTTAATCCGTGGTTAATCCTCCCCGCGGTTAATCCTCCCGTGGTTAATCCTCGCCATGGTTAATCCTCCCAATGCTTAATTCTCCCGTGGTTATTCCTCCCCACGGTTAATCCTCCCGTGGTTATTACTCCCCGAGGTTAATCCGTGGTTAATGATCCCGTGGTTAATCCTCCCCATGGTTAATCCGTGGGTAATCCTCCCCGTGGTTAATCATCCCGTGGTTAATCTTCGCCATGGTTAATCCTCCCCACGGTTAATTCTCCCATGGTTATTCCTCCCCACGGTTAATCCTCCCGTGGTAAATCCTCCCCGTGGTTAATCCTCCCAACGGTTAATCCTCCTCGTGGTTAATCCTCCCCGTGGTTAATCCATCCGCGGTCAATCCGTGGTTAATCCTCCCCACGGTTAATCCTCCCCGTGGTTAATGATCCCGTGGTTAATCCTCCCCATGGTTAATCCGTGGTTAATCCTCCCCGTGGTTAATCCGTGGTTAATCCTCCCGTGGTTAATCCTCCCGTGGTTAATCCTCCACGCGGTTAATCCTCCCGCGGTTAATCCTCCCCATGGTTAATCCTCCCCACGGTTCATCCTCCTCATGCTTAATCCACCCTTTGGTTAATCCTCACCGCGGTTCATCCTCCCGTGGTTAATCCTCGCCATGGTTAATCCTCCCGACGGTTAATTCACCCGTTGTTATTCCTCCCCACGGTTAATCCTCCCGTGGTTAATCCTCCCCATGGTTAATCCTTGGTTAATCCTCCCGTGGTTAATCCTCCCCATGGTTAAGCCGTGGTTATTCCTCCCCATGGTTAATCCGTGGTTAATGACCCGTGGTTAATCCGCCCCATGGTTAATCCGTGGGTAATGCTCCCGTGGTTAATCTTCCTCGTGGTTAATCCTCCCCGTGGCAATTCCTGCTCGTGGTTAATCCTCCCGTGGTTATTCCTCCCCGCAGTTAATCCTCCCCGTGGTTAATCCTCCTCGTGGTTAATCCGCCCGTGGTTAACCCTGCCCACGGTTAATCCTCCCCGTGGTTAATCCTCCTGTGGTTAATCCTCGCCATGGTTAATACTCCCCACGGTTAATTCTCCCGTGGTTATTCCTCCCACGGTTAAACCTCCCGTGGTTAATCCACCCCGTGGTTAATCCTCCCCGTGGTTAATCTTCCCCGCGGTTAATCCTCCACACGGTTAATCCTCCCGTGGTTAAACCTTCCGGCGGTTAATCCTCCCCGCGGTTAATCCTCCTGTGGTTAATCCTCCTGTGGTTAATCCTCCCCATGGTTAATCCTCACCATGGTTAATCCTCCCGTGGTTAATCCTCCCCGCGGTTAATCCTCCCCATGGTTAATCCTCCCCACGGTTAATCCTCCCCGTGGTTAATCCGTGGTTAATCCTCCCATGGTTAATCCTCCCAATGGTTAATCCGTGGTTAATGATCCCGTCGTTAATCCTCCCCATGGTTAATCCGTGGTTAATCCTCCCGTGGTTAATCCTCCCGTGGTTAATCCTCCCCGTGGTTAATCCTCCCGCGGTTAATCCTCCCTGTGGTTAATCTGTGGTTAATCCTCCCGTGGTTAATCCTCCCAATGGTTAATCCGTGGTTAATGATCCCATGGTTAATCCTCCCCGTGGTTAATCCGTGGTTAATCCTCCCGTGGTTAATCCTCCCGTGGTTAATCCTCCCCGCGGTTCATCCTCCCACGGTTAATCCTCCCCATGGTTAATCCTCCCCACGGTTAATCCTCATCTGGTTAATCCTCCCGTGGTTAATCCTCCCCACGGTTAATCCTCCCCGTGGTTAATCCTCCCGTGGTTAATCCTCGCCATGGTGAATCCTCCCCACAGTTAATTCTCCCGTGGTTATTCCTCCCCATGGCTAATCCACCCCGTGGTTAATCCTCCCCGCGGTTAATCCTCCCCGCGGTTAATCCTCCCATGGTTAAACATCCCCACGGTTAATCCTCCCCGCGGTTAATCCTCCCGTGGTTAATCCTCCCCATGGTTAATCCGTGGTTAATGATCCCATGGTAAATCATCCCCATGGTTAATCCGTGGTTAATCCTCCTGCGGTTAATCCTCCACATGGTTAATCCTCCCCGTGGTTAATCCTCCCCGTGGTTAATACTCCCCGCGGTTAATCCTCCCCGTGGTTAATCCGTGGTTAATCCTCCTGCGGTTAATCCTCCCCGTGGTTAATCCGTGGTCAATCATCCCGTGATTAATCTTCCCATGGTTAAACCTACCCGCGGTTAATCCTCCCGCGGTTAATCTTCCCCACGGTTAATCCTCCGCACGGTTAATCCTCCTCGTGGTTAATCCTCCCCGTGGTTAATCCATCCGCGGTTAATCCGTGGTTAATCCTCCTCGCGGTTAATCCTCCCCATGAGTAATCCGTGGTTAATCATCCCGTGGTTAATCTCCCCATGGTTAATCCTCCCCGCGGTTAATCCTCCCATGATTAATCTTCCCCATGGTTAATCCTCCCCACGGTTAATCCTCCTCGTGGTTAATTCTCCCCATGGTTAATCCATCCGCGGTTAATCCGTGGTTAATCCGCCCCGCGGTTAATCCTCCCCGTGGTTAATGATCCCGTGGTTAATCATCCCCAAGGTTAATCAGTGGTTAATCCTCCCGCGGTTAATCCTCCCCGTGGTTAATCCTCCCCGCGGTTAATCCTCCCGTGGTGAATCCTCGCCATGGTTAATCCTCCCCATGCTTAATTCTCCCGTGATTATTCCTCCCCACGGTTAATCCTCCTGTGGTTAATCCTCCCCATAGTTAATCCGTGGTTAATCCTCCCGTGGTTAATCCTCCCCATGGTTAATCCTCCCACGATTAATCTTCCCCATGGTTAATCCTCCTCACAGTTAATCCTCCTCGTGGTTAATCCTCCCCATGGTTAATCCTCCCGTGGTTAATCCTAGCCATGGTTAATCCTCCCCATGCTTAATTATCCCGTGGTTATTCCTCCCCACGGTTAATCCTCCCGTGTTTAATCCTCCCCATGGTTAATCCGTGGTTAATCCTCCCATGGTTAATCCTCCCCATGGTTAATCCATGGTTAATGATCCCGTGGTTATTCCTCCCCGAGGTTAATCCGTGGTTAATGATCCCGTGGTTAATCCTCCCCATGGTTAATCCGTGGGTAATCCTCCCCGTGGTTAATGATCCCGTTGTTAATCATCCTCATGGTTAATCAGTGGTTAATCCTCCTGCGGTTAATCCTCCCCGTAGTTAATCCGTGGTTAATCCTCCCCGCGGTTAATCCTCCCGTGGTTAATCCTCGCCATGGTTAATCCTCCCCATGCTTAATTCTCCCGTGGTTATTCCTCCCCACGGTTAATCCTCCCGTGGTTAATCCTCCCCATGGTTAATCCGTGGTTAATCCTCCCGTGGTTAATCCTCCCCATGGTTAATCCGTGGTTAATGATCCCGTGGTAATTACTCCCCGAGGTTAATCCGTGGTTAATGATCCCGTGGTTAATCCTCCCCATGGTTAATCCGTGGGTAATCCTGCCCGTGGTTAATCATCCCGTGGTTAATCCCCGCCATGGTTAATCCTCCCCACGGTTAATTCTCCCATGGTTATTCCTCCCCACGGTTAATCCTCCCGTGGTAAATCCTCCCCGTGGTTAATCCTCCCAACGGTTAATCCTCCTCATGGTTAATCCTCCCCGTGGTTAATCCATCCGCGGTCAATCCGTGGTTAATCCTCCCCACGGTTAATCCTCCCCGTGGTTAATGATCCCGTGGTTTATCCTCCCCATGGTTAATCCGTGGTTAATCCTCCCCGTGGTTAATCCGTGGTTAATCCTCCCGTGGTTAATCCTCACGTGGTTAATCCTCCCCGCGGTTAATCCTCCCCCGGTTAATCCTCCCCATGGTTAATCCTCCCCACGGTTCATCCTCCTCATGCTTAATCCACCCTTTGGTTAATCCTCACCGCGGTTCATCCTCCCGTGGTTAATCCTCGCCATGGTTAATCCTCCCGACGGTTAATTAACCCGTGGTTATTCCTCCCCACGGTTAATCCTCCCGTGGTTAATCCTCCCCATGGTTAACCCTTGGTTAATCTTCCCGTGGTTAATCCTCCCCATGGTTAAGCCGTGGTTATTCCTCCCCATGGTTAATCCGTGGTTAATGATCCCGTGGTTAATCCGCCCCATGGTTAATCCGTGGGTAATGCTCCCGTGGTTAATCTTCCTCGTGGTTAATCCTCCCCGTGGCAATTCCTGCTCGTGGTTAATCCTCCCGTGGTTAATCCTCTGCACGGTTAATTCTCCCGTGGTTATTCCTCCCCACAGTTAATCCTCTCCGTGGTTAATCCTCCTCGTGGTTAATCCGCCCGTGGTTAACCCTCCCCACGGTTAATCCTCCCCGTGGTTAATCCTCCTGTGGTTAATCCTCGCCATGGTTAATCCTCCCCACGGTTAATTCTCCCGTGGTTATTCCTCCCACGGTTAAACCTCCCGTGGTTAATCCACCCCGTGGTTAATCCTCCCCGTGGTTAACCTTCCCCGCGGTTAATCCTCCACACGGTTAATCCTCCCGTGGTTAAACCTCCCGGCGGTTAATCCTCCCCGCGGTTAATCCTCCTGTGGTTAATCCTCCTGTGGTTAATCCTCCCCATGGTTAATCCTCCCCGCGGTTAATCCTCCCCATGGTTAATCCTCCCCACAGTTAATCCTCCCCGTGGTTAATCCGTGGTTAATCCTCCCATGGTTAATCCTCCCAATGGTTAATCCGTGGTTAATGATCCCGTCGTTAATCCTCCCCACGGTTAATCCGTGGTTAATCCTCCCGTGGTTAATCCTCCCGTGGTTAATCCTCCCCGTGGTTAATCCTCCCGCGGTTAATCCTCCCTGTGGTTAATCCGTGGTTAATCCTCCCGTGGTTAATCCTCCCAATGGTTAATCCGTGGTTAATGATCCCATGGTTAATCCTCCCCGTGGTTAATCCGTGGTTAATCCTCCCGTGGTTAATCCTCCCGTGGTTAATCCTCCCCGCGGTTCATCTTCCCGCGGTTAATCCTCCCCATGGTTAATCCTCCCCACGGTTAATCCTCCTCTGGTTAATCCACGCGTGGTTAATCCTCCCCACGGTTAATCCTCCCCGTTGTTAATCCTCCCGTGGTTAATCCTCGCCATGGTCAATCCTCCCCACAGTTAATTCTCCCGTGGTTATTCCTCCCCATGGCCAATCCACCCCGTGGTTAATCCTCCCCGCGGTTAATCCTCCCCGCGGTTAATCCTCCCATGGTTAAACATCCCCACGGTTAATCCTCCCCGCGGTTAATCCTCCCGTGGTTAATCCTCCCCATGGTTAATCCGTGGTTAATGATCCCATGGTAAATCATCCCCATGGTTAATCCGTGGTTAATCCTCCCGCGGTTAATCCTCCACATGGTTAATCCTCCCCGTGGTTAATCCTCCCCGTGGTTAATACTCCCCGCGGTTAATCCTCCCCGTGGTTAATCCGTGGTTAATCCTCCTGCGGTTAATCCTCCCCGTGGTTAATCCGTGGTCAATCATCCCGTGATTAATCTTCCCATGGTTAAACCTACCCGCGGTTAATCCTCCCGCGGTTAATCTTCCCCACGGTTAATCCTCCGCACGGTTAATCCTCCTCGTGGTTAATCCTCCCCGTGGTTAATCCATCCGCGGTTAATCCGTGGTTAATCCTCCTCGCGGTTAATCCTCCCCGTGGTTAATGATCCCGTGGTTAATCCTCCACATGGTTAATCCGTGGTTAATCCTCCCACGGTTAATCCTCCCCATGAGTAATCCGTGGTTAATCATCCCGTGGTTAATCTTCCCATGGTTAATCCTCCCCGCGGTTAATCCTCCCATGATTAATCTTCCCCATGGTTAATCCTCCCCACGGTTAATCCTCCTCGTGGTTAATCCTCCCCATGGTTAATCCATCCGCGGTTAATCCGTGGTTAATCCGCCCCGCGGTTAATCCTCCCCGTGGTTAATGATCCCGTGGTTAATCATCCCCATGGTTAATCAGTGGTTAATCCTCCCGCGGTTAATCCTCCCCGTGGTTAATCCGTGGTTAATCCTCCCCGCGGTTAATCCTTCCGTGGTGAATCCTCGCCATGGTTAATCCTCCCCATGCTTAATTCTCCCGTGATTATTCCTCCCCACGGTTAATCCTCCTGTGGTTAATCCTCCCCATAGTTAATCCGTGGTTAATCCTCCCGTTGTTAATCCTCCCCATGGTTAACCCTCCCACAATTAATCTTCCCCATGGTTAATCCTCCCCACAGTTAATCCTCCTCGTGGTTAATCCTCCCCATGGTTAATCCTCCCGTGGTTAATCCTAGCCATGGTTAATCCTCCCCATGCTTAATTCTCCCGTGGTTATTCCTACCCACGGTTAATCTTCCCGTGTTTAATCCTCCCCATGGTTAATCCGTGGTTAATCCTCCCATGGTTAATCCTCCCCGTGGTTAATCCATGGTTAATGATCCCGTGGTTATTCCTCCCCGAGGTTAATCCGTGGTTAATGATCCCGTGGTTAATCCTCCCCATGGTTAATCCGTGGGTAATCCTCCCCGTGGTTAATCATCCCGTGGTTAATCCTCGCCATGGTTAATCCTCCCCACGGTTAATTCTCCCATGGTTATTCCTCCCCACGGTTAATCCTCCCGTGGTAAATCCTCCCCGTGGTTAATCCTCCTCACGATTAATCCTCCTCGTGGTTAATCCTCCCCGTGGTTAATCCATCCGGGGTCAATCCGTGGTTAATCCTCCCCGCGGTTAATCCTCCCCGTGGTTAATGATCCCGTGGTTAATCCTCCCCATGGTTAATCCGTGGTTAATCCTCCCCGTGGTTAATCCGTGGTTAATCCTCCCGTGGTTATTCCTCCCGTGGTTAATCCTCCCCGCGGTTAATCCTCCCACGATTAATCCTCCCCATGGTTAATCCTCCCCACGGTTAATCCTCCTCATGCTTAATCCTCCCTTTGGTTAATCCTCACCGCAGTTCATCCTCCCGTGGTTAATCCTCGCCATGGTTAATCCTCCCGACGGGTAATTCTCCCGTGATTATTCCTCCCCACGGTTAATCCTCCCGTGGTTAATCCTCCCCATGGTTAATCCGTGGTTAATCCTCCTGTGGTTAATCCTCCCCATGGTTAAGCCGTGGTTAATCCTCCCGTGGTTATTCCTCCCCATGGTTAATCCGTGGTTAATGATCCCATGGTCAATCCTCCCCATGGTTAATCCGTGGGTAAACCTCCCGTGGTTAATCTTCCTCGTGGTTAATCCTCTGCATGGCAAATCCTGCTCGTGGTTAATCCTCCCGTGGTTAATCCTCTGCACGGTTAATTCCCCCGTGGTTATTCCTCCCCACAGTTAATCCTCCCCGTGGTCATTCCTCCGCGTGGTTAATCCGCCCGTGGTTAACCCTCCCCACGGTTAATCCTCACCGCAGTTCATCCTCCCGTGGTTAATCCTCGCCATGGTTAATCCTCCCGATGGTTAATTCTCCCGTGATTATTCCTCCCCACGGTTAATCCTCCCGTGGTTAATCCTCCCCATGGTTAATCCGTGGTTAATCCTCCCGTGGTTAATCCTCCCCATGGTTAAGCCGTGGTTAATCCTCCCGTGGTTATTCCTCCCCATGGTTAATCCGTGGTTAATGATCCCATGGTCAATCCTCCCCATGGTTAATCCGTGGGTAATCCTCCCGTGGTTAATCTTCCTCGTGGTTAATCCTCTGCATGGCAAATCCTGCTCGTGGTTAATCCTCCCGTGGTTAATCCTCTGCACGGTTAATTCTCCCGTGGTTATTCCTCCCCACAGTTAATCCTCCCAGTGGTCATTCCTCCGCGTGGTTAATCCGCCCGTGGTTAACCCTCCCCACGGTTAATCCTCCCCGTGTTTAATCCTCCTGTGGTTAATCCTCGCCATGGTTAATCCTCCCTACGGTTAATTATCCCGTGGTTATTCCTCCCACGGTTAAACCTCCCGTGGTTAATCCTCCCCGTGGTTAATTCTCACCGTGGTTAATCTTCCCCGCGGTTAATCCTCCACACGGTTAATCCTCCCGTGGTTAAACATCCCGGCGGTTAATCCTCCCCACGGTTAATCCTCCTGTGGTTAATCCTGCTGTGGTTAATCCTCCCCGTGGTTAATCCTCACCATGGTTAATCCTCCCGTGGTTAATCCTCACCGCGGTTAATCCTCCCCGTGGTTAATCCTCCCTGCGGTTAATCCTCCCCGTGGTTAATCCGTGGTTAATCCTCCCGTGGTTAATCCTCCCCGCGGTTAATCCTCCCGCGGTTAATGGTCCCCGTGGTTAATCCGTGGTTAATCCCCCCGTGGTTAATCCTCCCAATGGTTAATCCGTGGTTAATGATCCCGTGGTTAATCCTCCCCGTGGTTAGTCCGTGGTTAATCCTCCCGTGGTTAATCCTCCCGTGGTTAATCCTCCCCGCGGTTCATCCTCCCGCGGTTAATCCTCCCCATGGTTAATCCTTCCCACGGTTAATCCTCCTCTGGTTAATCCTCCCGTGGTTAATCCTCCCCACGGTTAATCCTCCCCGTGGTTAATCCTCCCGTGGTTAATCCTCGCCATGGTCAATCCTCCCCACAGTTAATTCTCCCGTGGTTATTCCTCCCCACGGCTAATCCTCCCCGTGGATAATCCTCCCCGCGGTTAATCCTCCCATGGTTAAACATCCCCACGGTTAATCCTCCCCGCGGTTAATCCTCCCGTGGTTAATCCTCCCCATGGTTAATCCGTGGTTAATGATCCCATGGTAAATCCTCCCCATGGTTAATCCGTGGTTAATCCTCCCGCGGTTAATCCTCCCCATGGTTAATCCTCCCCGTAGTTAATCCTCCCCATGGTTAATACTCCCCGCGGTTAATCCTCCCCGTGGTTAATCCGTGGTTAATCCTCCCGCGGTTAATCCTCCCCGTGGTTAATCCGTGGTCAATCATCCCGTGATTAATCTTCCCATGGTTAATCCTACCCGCGGTTAATCCTCCCGCGGTTAATCTTCCCCATGGTTAATCCTTCGCACGGTTAATCCTCCTCGTGGTTAATCCTCCCCGTGGTTAATCCATCCGCGGTTAATCCGTGGTTAATCTTCCTCGCGGTTAATCCTCCCCGTGGTTAATGATCCCGTGGTTAATCCTCCCCATGGTTAATCCGTGGTTAATCCTCCCGCGGTTAATCTTCCCCGTGAGTAATCCGTGGTTAATCATCCCGTGGTTAATCTTCCCATGGTTAATCCTCCCCGAGGTTAATCCTCCCACGATTAATCTTCCCCATGGTTAATCCTCCCCACGGTTAATCCTCCTCGTGGTTAATCCTCCCCATGGTTAATCCATCCGCGGTTAATCCGTGGTTAATCCGCCCCGCGGTTAATCCCCCCGTGGTTAATGATCCCGTGGTTAATCATCCCCATGGTTAATCAGTGGTTAATCCTCCCGCGGTTAATCCTCCCCATGGTTAATCCGTGGTTAATCCTCCCCGCGGTTAATCCTCCCGTGGTTAATCCTCGCCATGGTTAATCCTCCCCATGCTTAATTCTCCCGTGGTTATTCCTCCCCACGGTTAAACCTCCTGTGGTTAATCCTCCCCATGGTTAATCCGTGGTTAATCCTCCCGTGGTTAATCCTCCCCATGGTTAATCCATGGTTAATGATCCCGTGGTTATTCCTCCCCGAGGTTAATCCGTGGTTAATGATCCCGTGGTTAATCCTCCCCATGGTTATTCCATGGGTAATCCTCCCCGTGGTTAATCATCCCGTGGTTAATCCTCGCCATGGTTATTCCTCCCCACGGTTAATCCTCCCATGGTAAATCCTCCCCGTGGTTAATCCTCCCCACGGTTAATCCATCCGCGGTCAATCCGTGGTTAATCCTCCCCGCGGTTAATCCTCCCTGTGGTTAATGATCCCGTGGTTAATCCTCCCAATGGTTAATCCGTGGTTAATCCTATCCGTGGTAAATCCGTGGGTAATCCTCCTGTGGTTAATCCTCCCGTGGTTAATCCTCCCCGCGGTTACTCCTCCCGCGGTTAATCCTCGCCATGGTTAATCCTCCCGACGGTTAATTCTCCCGTGGTTATTCCTCCCGACGGTTAATCCTCCCGTGGTTAATCCTCCCCATGGTTAATCCGTGGTTATTCCTCCCGTGGTTAATCCTCCCCATGGTTAATCCGTGGGTAATCCTCCCGTGGTTAATCTTCCTCGTGGTTAATCCTCCCCGTGGCAAATCCTGCTCGTTGTTAATCCTCCCGTGGTTAATCCTCTGCACGGGTAATTCTCCCGTGGTTATTCCTCCCCACAGTTAATCCTCCCCGTGGTTAATCCTCCCGTGGTTAACCCTCCCCAAGGTTATACCACCCGTGGTTAATCCTCCTGTGGTTAATCCTCGCCATGGTTAATCCTCCCCACGGTTAATTATCCCGTGGTTATTCCTCCCACAGTTAAACCTCCCGTGGTTAATCCCCCCTTGGTTAATCCTCCCCGTGGTTAATCTTCCCCGCGGTTAATCCTCCACACGGTAAATCCTCCCGTGGTTAAACCTCCCGTCGGTCAATCCTCCCCGCGGTTAATCCTCCTGTGGTTAATTCTCCTGTGGTTAATCCTCCCCGTGGTTAATCATCACCATGGTTAATCCTCCCCACGGTTAATTATCCCGTGGTTATTCCTCCCACAGTTAAACCTCCCGTGGTTAATCCCCCCGTGGTTAATCCTCCCCGTGGTTAATCTTCCCCGCGGTTAATCCTCCACACGGTAAATCCTCCCGTGGTTAAACCTCCTGACGGTTAATTCTCCCTTGGTTATTCCTCCCGACGGTTAATCCTCCCGTGGTTAATCCTCCCCATGGTTAATCCGTGGTTATTCCTCCCGTGGTTAATCCTCCCCATGGTTAATCCGTGGGTAATCCTCCCGTGGTTAATCTTCCTCGTGGTTAATCCTCCCCGTGGCAAATCCTGCTCGTTGTTAATCCTCCCGTGGTTAATCCTCTGCACGGTTAATTCTCCCGTGGTTATTCCTCCCCACAGTTAATCCTCCCCGTGGTTAATCCTCCCGTGGTTAACCCTCCACACGGTTAAACCTCCCCGTGGTTAATCCTCCTGTGGTTAATCCTCGCCATGGTTAATCCTCCCCACGGTTAATTATCCCGTGGTTATTCCTCCCACAGTTAAACCTCCCGTGGTTAATCCCCCCGTGGTTAATCCTCGCCATGGTTAATCCTCCCGACGGTTAATTCTCCCTTGGTTATTCCTCCCGACGGTTAATCCTCCCGTGGTTAATCCTCCCCATGGTTAATCCGTGGTTATTCCTCCCGTGGTTAATCCTCCCCATGGTTAATCCGTGGGTAATCCTCCCGTGGTTAATCTTCCTCGTGGTTAATCCTCCCCGTGGCAAATCCTGCTCGTTGTTAATCCTCCCGTGGTTAATCCTCTGCACGGTTAATTCTCCCGTGGTTATTCCTCCCCACAGTTAATCCTCCGCGTGGTTAATCCTCCCGTGGTTAACCCTCCCCATGGTTAAACCACCCGTGGTTAATCCTCCTGTGGTTAATCCTCGCCATGGTTAATCCTCCCCACGGTTAATTATCCCGTGGTTATTCCTCCCACAGTTAAACCTCCCGTGGTTAATCCCCCCGTGGTTAATCCTCCCCGTGGTTAATCTTCCCCGTGGTTAATCCTCCACACGGTAAATCCTCCCGTGGTTAAACCTCCCGTCGGTCAATCCTCCCCGCGGTTAATCCTCCTGTGGTTAATCCTCCTGTGGTTAATCCTCCCCGTGGTTAATCATCACCATGGTTAATCCTCCCGTGGTTAATCCTCCCCACGGTTAATCCTCCCCATGGTTAATCCACCCCGTGGTTAATCTGTGGTTAATCCTCCCGTAGTTAATCCTCCCAATGGTTAATGCCTGGTTAATGATCCCGTGGTTAATCCTCCCCATGGTTAATCCGTGGTTAATCCTCCTGCGGTTAATCCTCCCCGTGGTTAATCCGTGGTTAATCCTCCCATGGTTAATCCTCCCCGCGGTTAATCCTCCCGCGGTTAATCCTCCCCATGGTTAATCCTTCCCACGGTTAATCCTCCTCGTGCTTAATCCTCCCTTTGGTTAATCCTCCCCGCGGTTCATCCTCCCGTGGTTAATCCTCGCCATGGTTAATCCTCCCCACGGTTAATTCTCCCATGGTTATTCCTCCCCACGGTTAATCCTCCCATGGTTAATCCTCCCCATGGTTAATCCATGGTTAATCCTCCCATGGTTAATCCTCCCCATGGTTAAGCCGTGGTTAATGATCCCGTGGTTATTCCTCCCCATGGTTAATCCGTGGTTAATGATCCCATGGTTAATCCTCCCCATGGTTAATCCGTGGGTAATCCTCCCGTGGTTAATCTTCCTCGTGGTTAATCCTCCCCGTGGCAAATCCTGCTCGTGGTTAATCCTCCCGTGGCTAATCCTCTGCACGGTTAATTCTCCCGTGGTTATTCCTCCCCACGGTTAATCCACCCCGTGTTAATCCTCCTCGTGGTTAATCCTCCCGTGGTTAACCCTCCCCACGGTTAATCCTCCCCGTGGTTAATCCTCCCGTGGTTAATCCTCGCCATGGTTAATCCTCCCCACGGTTAATTCTCCCGTGGTTATACCTCCCACGGTTAAACCTCCCATGGTTAATCCTACCCGCGGTTAATCCTCCCGCGGTTAATCTTCCCCACGGTTAATCCTCCCCACGGTTAATCCTCCTCGTGGTTAATCCTCCCCGTGGTTAATCCATCCGCGGTTAATCCGTGGTTAATCCTTCTCGCGGTTAATCCTCCCCGTGGTTAATGATCCCGTGGTTAATCCTCCCCATGGTTAATCCGTGGTTAATCCTCCCGCGGTTAATCCTCCCCGTGAGTAATCCGTGGTTAATCATCCCGTGCTTAATCTTCCCATGGTTAATCCTCCCCGCGGTTAATCCTCCCACGATTAATCTTCCCCATGGTTAAACCTCCCCACAGTTAATCCTCCTCGTGGTTAATCCTCCCCGTGGTTAATCCATCCGCGGTTAATCCGTGGTTAATCCGCCCCGTGGTTAATCCTCCCCGTGGTTAATGATCCCGTTGTTAATCATCCTCATGGTTAATCAGTGGTTAATCCTCCTGCGGTTAATCCTCCCCGTAGTTAATCCGTGGTTAATCCTCCCCTCGGTTAATCCTCCCGTGGTTAATCCTCGCCATGGTTAATCCTCCCAATGCTTAATTCTCCCGTGGTTATTCCTCCCCACAGTTAATCCTCCCGTGGTTATTACTCCCCGAGGTTAATCCGTGGTTAATGATCCCGTGGTTAATCCTCCCCATGGTTAATCCGTGGGTAATCCTCCCCGTGGTTAATCATCCCGTGGTTAATCTTCGCCATGGTTAATTCTCCCCACGGTTAATTCTCCCATGGTTATTCCTCCCCACGGTTAATCCTCCCGTGGTAAATCCTCCCCGTGGTTAATCCTCCCAACGGTTAATCCTCCTCGTGGTTAATCCTCCCCGTGGTTAATCCATCCGCGGTCAATCCGTGGTTAATCCTCCCCACGGTTAATCCTCCCCGTGGTTAATGATCCCGTGGTTAATCCTCCCCATGGTTAATCCGTGGTTAATCCTCCCCGTGGTTAATCCGTGGTTAATCCTCCCGTGGTTAATCCTCCCGTGGTTAATCCTCCCCGCGGTTAATCCTCCCGCGGTTAATCCTCCCCATGGTTAATCCTCCCCACGGTTCATCCTCCTCATGCTTAATCCACCCTTTGGTTAATCCTCACCGCGGTTCATCCTCCCGTGGTTAATCCTCGCCATGGTTAATCCTCCCGACGGTTAATTCACCCGTGGTTATTCCTCCCCATGGTTAATCCTCCCGTGGTTAATCCTCCCCATGGTTAATCCTTGGTTAATCCTCCCGTGGTTAATCCTCCCCATGGTTAAGCCGTGGTTATTCCTCCCCATGGTTAATCCGTGGTTAATGATCCCGTGGTTAATCCGCCCCATGGTTAATCCGTGGGTAATGCTCCCGTGGTTAATCTTCCTCGTGGTTAATCCTCCCCGTGGCAATTCCTGCTCGTGGTTAATCCTCCCGTGGTTAATCCTCTGCACGGTTAATTCTCCCGTGGTTATTCCTCCCCACAGTTAATCCTCCCCGTGGTTAATCCTCCTCGTGGTTAATCCGCCCGTGGTTAACCCTCCCCATGGTTAATCCTCCCCGTGGTTAATCCTCCTGTGGTTAATCCTCGCCATGGTTAATACTCCCCACGGTTAATTCTCCCGTGGTTATTCCTCCCACGGTTAAACCTCCCGTGGTTAATCCACCCCGTGGTTAATCCTCCCCGTGGTTAATCTTCCCCGCGGTTAATCCTCCACACGGTTAATCCTCCCGTGGTTAAACCTTCCGGCGGTTAATCCTCCCCGCGGTTAATCCTCCTGTGGTTAATCCTCCTGTGGTTAATCCTCCCCATGGTTAATCCTCACCATGGTTAATCCTCCCGTGGTTAATCCTCCCCGCGGTTAATCCTCCCCATGGTTAATCCTCCCCACGGTTAATCCTCCCCGTGGTTAATCCGTGGTTAATCCTCCCATGGTTAATCCTCCCAATGGTTAATCCGTGGTTAATGATCCCGTCGTTAATCCTCCCCATGGTTAATCCGTGGTTAATCCTCCCGTGGTTAATCCTCCCATGGTTAATCCTCCCCGTGGTTAATCCTCCCGCGGTTAATCCTCCCTGTGGTTAATCTGTGGTTAATCCTCCCGTGGTTAATCCTCCCAATGGATAATCCGTGGTTAATGATCCCATGGTTAATCCTCCCCGTGGTTAATCCGTGGTTAATCCTCCCATGGTTAATCCTCCCAATGGTTAATCCGTGGTTAATGATCCCGTCGTTAATCCTCCCCATGGTTAATCCGTGGTTAATCCTCCCGTGGTTAATCCTCCCATGGTTAATCCTCCCCGTGGTTAATCCTCCCGCGGTTAATCCTCCCTGTGGTTAATCTGTGGTTAATCCTCCCGTGGTTAATCCTCCCAATGGATAATCCGTGGTTAATGATCCCATGGTTAATCCTCCCCGTGGTTAATCCGTGGTTAATCCTCCCGTGGTTAATCCTCCCGTGGTTAATCCTCCCCGCGGTTCATCCTCCCGCGGTTAATCCTCCCCATGGTTAATCCTCCCCACGGTTAATCCTCCTCTGGTTAATCCTCCCGTGGTTAATCCTCCCCACAGTTAATCCTCCCCGTGGTTAATCCTCCCGTGGTTAATCCTCGCCATGGTCAATCCTCCCCACAGTTAATTCTCCCGTGGTTATTCCTCCCCATGGCTAATCCACCCCGTGGTTAATCCTCCCCGCGGTTAATCCTCCCCGCGGTTAATCCTCCCATGGTTAAACATCCCCACGGTTAATCCTCCCCGCGGTTAATCCTCCCGTGGTTAATCCTCCCCATGGTTAATCCGTGGTTAATGATCCCATGGTAAATCATCCCCATGGTTAATCCGTGGTTAATCCTCCTGCGGTTAATCCTCCACATGGTTAATCCTCCCCGTGGTTAATCCTCCCCGTGGTTAATACTCCCCGCGGTTAATCCTCCCCGTGGTTAATCCGTGGTTAATCCTCCTGCGGTTAATCCTCCCCGTGGTCAATCATCCCGTGATTAATCTTCCCATGGTTAAACCTACCCGCGGTTAATCCTCCCGCGGTTAATCTTCCCCACGGTTAATCCTCCGCACGGTTAATCCTCCTCGTGGTTAATCCTCCCCGTGGTTAATCCATCCGCGGTTAATCCGTGGTTAATCCTCCTCGCGGTTAATCCTCCCCATGAATAATCCGTGGTTAATCATCCCGTGGTTAATCTCCCCATGGTTAATCCTCCCCGCGGTTAATCCTCCCATGATTAATCTTCCCCATGGTTAATCCTCCCCACGGTTAATCCTCCTCGTGGTTAATCCTCCCCATGGTTAATCCATCCGCGGTTAATCCGTGGTTAATCCGCCCCGCGGTTAATCCTCCCCGTGGTTAATGATCCCGTGGTTAATCATCCCCATGGTTAATCAGTGGTTAATCCTCCCGCGGTTAATCCTCCCCGTGGTTAATCCTCCCCGCGGTTAATCCTCCCGTGGTGAATCCTCGCCATGGTTAATCCTCCCCATGCTTAATTCTCCCGTGATTATTCCTCCCCACGGTTAATCCTCCTGTGGTTAATCCTCCCCATAGTTAATCCGTGGTTAATCCTCCCGTGGTTAATCCTCCCCATGGTTAATCCTCCCACGATTAATCTTCCCCATGGTTAATCCTCCTCACAGTTAATCCTCCTCGTGGTTAATCCTCCCCATGGTTAATCCTCCCGTGGTTAATCCTAGCCATGGTTAATCCTCCCCATGCTTAATTCTCCCGTGGTTATTCCTCCCCACGGTTAATCCTCCCGTGTTTAATCCTCCCCATGGTTAATCCGTGGTTAATCCTCCCATGGTTAATCCTCCCCATGGTTAATCCATGGTTAATGATCCCGTGGTTATTCCTCCCCGAGGTTAATCCGTGGTTAATGATCCCGTGGTTAATCCTCCCCATGGTTAATCCGTGGGTAATCCTCCCCGTGGTTAATGATCCCGTTGTTAATCATCCTCATGGTTAATCAGTGGTTAATCCTCCTGCGGTTAATCCTCCCCGTAGTTAATCCGTGGTTAATCCTCCCCGCGGTTAATCCTCCCGTGGTTAATCCTCGCCATGGTTAATCCTCCCCATGCTTAATTCTCCCGTGGTTATTCCTCCCCACGGTTAATCCTCCCGTGGTTAATCCTCCCCATGGTTAATCCGTGGTTAATGATCCCATGGTAAATCCTCCCCATGGTTAATCCGTGGTTAATCCTCCCGCGGTTAATCTTCCCCATGGTTAATCCGTGGTTAATCCTCCCCGTGGTTAATCATCCCGTGGTTAATCCTCCCCGTGGTTAATACTCCCCGCGGTTAATACTCCCCGTGGTTAATCCGTGGTTAATCCTCCCGCGGTTAATCCTCCCGTGGTTAATCTTCGCCATGGTTAATCCTCCCCATGCTTAATTCTCCCGTGGTTATTCCTCCCCGTGGTTAATACTCCCCGCGGTTAATCCTCCCCGTGGTTAATCCGTGGTTAATCCTCCCGCGGTTAATCCTCCCCGTGGTTAATCCGTGGTCAATCATCCCGTGATTAATCTTCCCATGGTTAATCCTACCCGCGGTTAATCCTCCCGCGGTTAATCTTCCCCATGGTTAATCCTCCGCACGGTTAATCCTCCTCGTGGTTAATCCTCCCCGTGGTTAATCCATCCGCGGTTAATCCGTGGTTAATCTTCCTCGCGGTTAATCCTCCCCGTGGTTAATGATCCCGTGGTTAATCCTCCCCATGGTTAATCCGTGGTTAATCCTCCCGCGGTTAATCCTCCCCGTGAGTAATCCGTGGTTAATCATCCCGTGGTTAATCTTCCCATGGTTAATCCTCCCCGAGGTTAATCCTCCCACGATTAATCTTCCCCATGGTTAATCCTCCCCACGGTTAATCCTCCTCGTGGTTAATCCTCCCCATGGTTAATGCATCCGCGGTTAATCCGTGGTTAATCCGCCCCGCGGTTAATCCTCCCCGTGGTTAATGATCCCGTGGTTAATCATCCCCATGGTTAATCCGTGGTTAATCCTCCCCGTGGTTAATCCGTGGTTAATCCTCCCGTGGTTAATCCTCACGTGGTTAATCCTCCCCGCGGTTAATCCTCCCGCGGTTAATCCTCCCCATGGTTAATCCTCCCCACGGTTCATCCTCCTCATGCTTAATCCACCCTTTGGTTAATCCTCACCGCGGTTCATCCTCCCGTGGTTAATCCTCGCCATGGTTAATCCTCCCGACGGTTAATTCACCCGTGGTTATTCCTCCCCACGGTTAATCCTCCCGTGGTTAATCCTCCCCATGGTTAACCCTTGGTTAATCCTCCCATGGTTAATCCTCCCCATGGTTAAGCCGTGGTTATTCCTCCCCATGGTTAATCCGTGGTTAATGATCCCGTGGTTAATCCGCCCCATGGTTAATCCGTGGGTAATGCTCCCGTGGTTAATCTTCCTCGTGGTTAATCCTCCCCGTGGCAATTCCTGCGCGTGGTTAATCCTCCCGTGGTTAATCCTCTGCACGGTTAATTCTCCCGTGGTTATTCCTCCCCACAGTTAATCCTCTCCGTGGTTAATCCTCCTCGTGGTTAATCCGCCCGTGGTTAACCCTCCCCACGGTTAATCCTCCCCGTGGTTAATCCTCCTGTGGTTAATCCTCGCCATGGTTAATCCTCCCCACGGTTAATTCTCCCGTGGTTATTCCTCCCACGGTTAAACCTCCCGTGGTTAATCCACCCCGTGGTTAATCCTCCCCGTGGTTAACCTTCCCCGCGGTTAATCCTCCACACGGTTAATCCTCCCGTGGTTAAACCTCCCGGCGGTTAATCCTCCCCGCGGTTAATCCTCCTGTGGTTAATCCTCCTGTGGTTAATCCTCCCCATGGTTAATCCTCCCCGCGGTTAATCCTCCCCATGGTTAATCCTCCCCACAGTTAATCCTCCCCGTGTTTAATCCGTGGTTAATCCTCCCATGGTTAATCCTCCCAATGGTTAATCCGTGGTTAATGATCCCGTCGTTAATCCTCCCCACGGTTAATCCGTGGTTAATCCTCCCGTGGTTAATCCTCCCGTGGTTAATCCTCCCCGTGGTTAATCCTCCCGCGGTTAATCCTCCCTGTGGTTAATCCGTGGTTAATCCTCCCGTGGTTAATCCTCCCAATGGTTAATCCGTGGTTAATGATCCCATGGTTAATCCTCCCCGTGGTTAATCCGTGGTTAATCCTCCCGTGGTTAATCCTCCCCGCGGTTCATCCTCCCGCGGTTAATCCTCCCCATGGTTAATCCTCCCCACGGTTAATCCTCCTCTGGTTAATCCTCCCGTGGTTAATCCTCCCCACGGTTAATCCTCCCCGTTGTTAATCCTCCCGTGGTTAATCCTCGCCATGGTCAATCCTCCCCACAGTTAATTCTCCTGTGGTTATTCCTCCCCATGGCCAATCCACTACGTGGTTAATCCTCCCCGCGGTTAATCCTCCCCGCGGTTAATCCTCCCATGGTTAAACATCCCCACGGTTAATCCTCCCCGCGGTTAATCCTCCCGTGGTTAATCCTCCCCATGGTTAATCCGTGGTTAATGATCCCATGGTAAATCATCCCCATGGTTAATCCGTGGTTAATCCTCCCGCGGTTAATCCTCCACATGGTTAATCCTCCCCGTGGTTAATCCTCCCCGTGGTTAATACTCCCCGCGGTTAATCCTCCCCGTGGTTAATCCGTGGTTAATCCTCCTGCGGTTAATCCTCCCCGTGGTTAATCCGTGGTCAATCATCCCGTGATTAATCTTCCCATGGTTAAACCTACCCGCGGTTAATCCTCCCGCGGTTAATCTTCCCCACGGTTAATCCTCCGCACGGTTAATCCTCCTCGTGGTTAATCCTCCCCGTGGTTAATCCATCCGCGGTTAATCCGTGGTTAATCCTCCTCGCGGTTAATCCTCCCCGTGGTTAATGATCCCGTGGTTAATCCTCCACATGGTTAATCCGTGGTTAATCCTCCCACGGTTAATCCTCCCCATGAGTAATCCGTGGTTAATCATCCCGTGGTTAATCTTCCCATGGTTAATCCTCCCCGCGGTTAATCCTCCCATGATTAATCTTCCCCATGGTTAATCCTCCCCACGGTTAATCCTCCTCGTGGTTAATCCTCCCCATGGTTAATCCATCCGCGGTTAATCCGTGGTTAATCCGCCCCGCGGTTAATCCTCCCCGTGGTTAATGATCCCGTGGTTAATCATCCCCATGGTTAATCAGTGGTTAATCCTCCCGCGGTTAATCCTCCCCGTGGTTAATCCATGGTTAATCCTCCCCGCGGTTAATCCTTCCGTGGTGAATCCTCGCCATGGTTAATCCTCCCCATGCTTAATTCTCCCGTGATTATTGCTCCCCACGGTTAATCCTCCTGTGGTTAATCCTCCCCATAGTTAATCCGTGGTTAATCCTCCCGTGGTTAATCCTCCCCATGGTTAATCCTCCCACGATTAATCTTCCCCATGGTTAATCCTCCCCACAGTTAATCCTCCTCGTGGTTAATCCTCCCCATGGTTAATCCTCCCGTGGTTAATCCTAGCCATGGTTAATCCTCCCCATGCTTAATTCTCCCGTGGTTATTCCTACCCACGGTTAATCTTCCCGTGTTTAATCCTCCCCATGGTTAATCCGTGGTTAATCCTCCCATGGTTAATCCTCCCCGTGGTTAATCCATGGTTAATGATCCCGTGGTTATTCCTCCCCGAGGTTAATCCGTGGTTAATGATCCCGTGGTTAATCCTCCCCATGGTTAATCTGTGGGTAATCCTCCCCGTGGTTAATCATCCCGTGGTTAATCCTCGCCATGGTTAATCCTCCCCACGGTTAATTCTCCCATGGTTATTCCTCCCCACGGTTAATCCTCCCGTGGTAAATCCTCCCCGTGGTTAATCCTCCTCACGATTAATCCTCCTCGTGGTTAATCCTCCCCGTGGTTAATCCATCCGGGGTCAATCCGTGGTTAATCCTCCCCGCGGTTAATCCTCCCCGTGGTTAATGATCCCGTGGTTAATCCTCCCCATGGTTAATCCGTGGTTAATCCTCCCCGTGGTTAATCCGTGGTTAATCCTCCCGTGGTTATTCCTCCCGTGGTTAATCCTCCCCGCGGTTAATCCTCCCGCGATTAATCCTCCCCATGGTTAATCCTCCCCACGGTTAATCCTCCTCATGCTTAATCCTCCCTTTGGTTAATCCTCACCGCAGTTCATCCTCCCATGGTTAATCCTCGCCATGATTAATCCTCCCGACGGTTAATTCTCCCGTGATTATTCCTCCCCACGGTTAATCCTACCGTGGTTAATCCTCCCCATGGTTAATCCGTGGTTAATCCTCCCGTGGTTAATCCTCCCCATTGTTAAGCCGTGGTTAATCCTCCCGTGGTTATTCCTCCCCATGGTTAATCCGTGGTTAATGATCCCATGGTCAATCCTCCCCATGGTTAATCCGTGGGTAAACCTCCCGTGGTTAATCTTCCTCGTGGTTAATCCTCTGCATGGCAAATCCTGCTCGTGGTTAATCCTCCCGTGGTTAATCCTCTGCACGGTTAATTCTCCCGTGGTTATTCCTCCCCACAGTTAATCCTCCCCGTGGTCATTCCTCCGCGTGGTTAATCCGCCCGTGGTTAACCCTCCCCACGGTTAATCCTCACCGCAGTTCATCCTCCCGTGGTTAATCCCCGCCATGGTTAATCCTCCCGACGGTTAATTCTCCCGTGATTATTCCTCCCCACGGTTAATCCTCCCGTGGTTAATCCTCCCCATTGTTAATCCGTGGTTAATCCTCCCGTGGTTAATCCTCCCCATGGTTAAGCCGTGGTTAATCCTCCCGTGGTTATTCCTCCCCATGGTTAATCCGTGGTTAATGATCCCATGGTCAATCCTCCCCATGGTTAATCCGTGGGTAATCCTCCCGTGGTTAATCTTCCTCGTGGTTAATCCTCTGCATGGCAAATCCTGCTCGTGGTTAATCCTCCCGAGGTTAATCCTCTGCACGGTTAATTCTCCCGTGGTTATTCCTCCCCACAGTTAATCCTCCCCGTGGTCATTCCTCCGCGTGGTTAATCCGCCCGTGGTTAACCCTCCCCACGGTTAATCCTCCCCGTGTTTAATCCTCCTGTGGTTAATCCTCGCCATGGTTAATCCTCCCTACGGTTAATTATCCCGTGGTTATTCCTCCCACGGTTAAACCTCCCGTGGTTAATCCTCCCCGTGGTTAATTCTCACCGTGGTTAATCTTCCCCGCGGTTAATCCTCCACACGGTTAATCCTCCCGTGGTTAAACATCCCGGCGGTTAATCCTCCCCACGGTTAATCCTCCTGTGGTTAATCCTGCTGTGGTTAATCCTCCCCGTGGTTAATCCTCACCATGGTTAATCCTCCCGTGGTTAATCCTCACCGCGGTTAATCCTCCCCGTGGTTAATCCTCCCTGCGGTTAATCCTCCCCGTGGTTAATCCGTGGTTAATCCTCCCGTGGTTAATCCTCCCCGCGGTTAATCCTCCCGCGGTTAATGGTCCCCGTGGTTAATCCGTGGTTAATCCCCCCATGGTTAATCCTCCCAATGGTTAATCCGTGGTTAATGATCCCGTGGTTAATCCTCCCCGTGGTTAATCTGTGGTTAATCCTCCCGTGGTTAATCCTCCCGTGGTTAATCCTCCCCGCGGTTCATCCTCCCGCGGTTAATCCTCCCCATGGTTAATCCTTCCCACGGTTAATCCTCCTCTGGTTAATCCTCCCGTGGTTAATCCTCCCCACGGTTAATCCTCCCCGTGGTTAATCCTCCCGTGGTTAATCCTCGCCATGGTCAATCCTCCCCACAGTTAATTCTCCCGTGGTTATTCCTCCCCACGGCTAATCCTCCCCGTGGTTAATCCTCCCCGCGGTTAATCCTCCCATGGTTAAACATCCCCACGGTTAATCCTCCCCGCGGTTAATCCTCCCGTGGTTAATCCTCCCCATGGTTAATCCGTGGTTAATGATCCCATGGTAAATCCTCCCCATGGTTAATCCGTGGTTAATCCTCCCGCGGTTAATCTTCCCCATGGTTAATCCGTGGTTAATCCTCCCCGTGGTTAATCATCCCGTGGTTAATCCTCCCCATGGTTAATACTCCCCGCGGTTAATCCTCCCCGTGGTTAATCCGTGGTTAATCCTCCCGCGGTTAATCCTCCCGTGGTTAATCCTCGCCATGGTTAATCCTCCCCATGCTTAATTCTCCCGTGGTTATTCCTCCCCGTGGTTAATACTCCCCGCGGTTAATCCTCCCCGTGGTTAATCCGTGGTTAAACCTCCCGCGGTTAATCCTCCCCGTGGTTAATCCGTGGTCAATCATCCCGTGATTAATCTTCCCATGGTTAATCCTACCCGCGGTTAATCCTCCCGCGGTTAATCTTCCCCATGGTTAATCCTCCGCACGGTTAATCCTCCTCGTGGTTAATCCTCCCCGTGGTTAATCCATCTGCGGTTAATCCGTGGTTAATCTTCCTCGCGGTTAATCCTCCCGTGGTTAATGATCCCGTGGTTAATCCTCCCCATGGTTAATCCGTGGTTAATCCTCCCGCGGTTAATCCTCCCCGTGTGTAATCCATGGTTAATCATCCCGTGGTTAATCTTCCCATGGTTAATCCTCCCCGAGGTTAATCCTCCCACGATTAATCTTCCCCATGGTTAATCCTCCCCACGGTTAATCCTCCTCGTGGTTAATCCTCCCCATGGTTAATGCATCCGCGGTTAATCCGTGGTTAATCCGCCCCGCGGTTAATCCTCCCCGTGGTTAATGATCCCGTGGTTAATCATCCCCATGGTTAATCAGTGGTTAATCCTCCCGCGGTTAATCCTCCCCGTGGTTAATCCGTGGTTAATCCTCCCCGCGGTTAATCCTTCCGTGGTGAATCCTCGCCATGGTTAATCCTCCCCATGCTTAATTCTCCCGTGATTATTCCTCCCCACGGTTAATCCTCCTGTGGTTAATCCTCCCCATAGTTAATCCGTGGTTAATCCTCCCGTTGTTAATCCTCCCCATGGTTAACCCTCCCACGATTAATCTTCCCCATGGTTAATCCTCCCCACAGTTAATCCTCCTCGTGGTTAATCCTCCCCATGGTTAATCCTCCCGTGGTTAATCCTAGCCATGGTTAATCCTCCCCATGCTTAATTCTCCCGTGGTTATTCCTACCCACGGTTAATCTTCCCGTGTTTAATCCTCCCCATGGTTAATCCGTGGTTAATCCTCCCATGGTTAATCCTCCCCGTGGTTAATCCATGGTTAATGATCCCGTGGTTATTCCTCCCCGAGGTTAATCCGTGGTTAATGATCCCGTGGTTAATCCTCCCCATGGTTAATCCGTGGGTAATCCTCCCCGTGGTTAATCATCCCGTGGTTAATCCTCGCCATGGTTAATCCTCCCCACGGTTAATTCTCCCATGGTTATTCCTCCCCACGGTTAATCCTCCCGTGGTAAATCCTCCCCGTGGTTAATCCTCCTCACGATTAATCCTCCTCGTGGTTAATCCTCCCCGTGGTTAATCCATCCGGGGTCAATCCGTGGTTAATCCTCCCCGCGGTTAATCCTCCCCGTGGTTAATGATCCCGTGGTTAATCCTCCCCATGGTTAATCCGTGGTTAATCCTCCCCGTGGTTAATCCGTGGTTAATCCTCCCGTGGTTATTCCTCCCGTGGTTAATCCTCCCCGCGGTTAATCCTCCCGCGATTAATCCTCCCCATGGTTAATCCTCCCCACGGTTAATCCTCCTCATGCTTAATCCTCCCTTTGGTTAATCCTCACCGCAGTTCATCCTCCCGTGGTTAATCCTCGCCATGGTTAATCCTCCCGACGGGTAATTCTCCCGTGATTATTCCTCCCCACGGTTAATCCTCCCGTGGTTAATCCTCCCCATGGTTAATCCGTGGTTAATCCTCCTGTGGTTAATCCTCCCCATGGTTAAGCCGTGGTTAATCCTCCCGTGGTTATTCCTCCCCATGGTTAATCCGTGGTTAATGATCCCATGGTCAATCCTCCCCATGGTTAATCCGTGGGTAAACCTCCCGTGGTTAATCTTCCTCGTGGTTAATCCTCTGCATGGCAAATCCTGCTCGTGGTTAATCCTCCCGTGGTTAATCCTCTGCACGGTTAATTCCCCCGTGGTTATTCCTCCCCACAGTTAATCCTCCCCGTGGTCATTCCTCCGCGTGGTTAATCCGCCCGTGGTTAACCCTCCCCACGGTTAATCCTCACCGCAGTTCATCCTCCCGTGGTTAATCCTCGCCATGGTTAATCCTCCCGACGGTTAATTCTCCCGTGATTATTCCTCCCCACGGTTAATCCTCCCGTGGTTAATCCTCCCCATGGTTAATCCGTGGTTAATCCTCCCGTGGTTAATCCTCCCCATGGTTAAGCCGTGGTTAATCCTCCCGTGGTTATTCCTCCCCATGGTTAATCCGTGGTTAATGATCCCATGGTCAATCCTCCCCATGGTTAATCCGTGGGTAATCCTCCCGTGGTTAATCTTCCTCGTGGTTAATCCTCTGCATGGCAAATCCTGCTCGTGGTTAATCCTCCCGTGGTTAATCCTCTGCACGGTTAATTCTCCCGTGGTTATTCCTCCCCACAGTTAATCCTCCCAGTGGTCATTCCTCCGCGTGGTTAATCCGCCCGTGGTTAACCCTCCCCACGGTTAATCCTCCCCGTGTTTAATCCTCCTGTGGTTAATCCTCGCCATGGTTAATCCTCCCTACGGTTAATTATCCCGTGGTTATTCCTCCCACGGTTAAACCTCCCGTGGTTAATCCTCCCCGTGGTTAATTCTCACCGTGGTTAATCTTCCCCGCGGTTAATCCTCCACACGGTTAATCCTCCCGTGGTTAAACATCCCGGCGGTTAATCCTCCCCACGGTTAATCCTCCTGTGGTTAATCCTGCTGTGGTTAATCCTCCCCGTGGTTAATCCTCACCATGGTTAATCCTCCCGTGGTTAATCCTCACCGCGGTTAATCCTCCCCGTGGTTAATCCTCCCTGCGGTTAATCCTCCCCGTGGTTAATCCGTGGTTAATCCTCCCGTGGTTAATCCTCCCCGCGGTTAATCCTCCCGCGGTTAATGGTCCCCGTGGTTAATCCGTGGTTAATCCCCCCGTGGTTAATCCTCCCAATGGTTAATCCGTGGTTAATGATCCCGTGGTTAATCCTCCCCGTGGTTAGTCCGTGGTTAATCCTCCCGTGGTTAATCCTCCCGTGGTTAATCCTCCCCGCGGTTCATCCTCCCGCGGTTAATCCTCCCCATGGTTAATCCTTCCCACGGTTAATCCTCCTCTGGTTAATCCTCCCGTGGTTAATCCTCCCCACGGTTAATCCTCCCCGTGGTTAATCCTCCCGTGGTTAATCCTCGCCATGGTCAATCCTCCCCACAGTTAATTCTCCCGTGGTTATTCCTCCCCACGGCTAATCCTCCCCGTGGTTAATCCTCCCCGCGGTTAATCCTCCCATGGTTAAACATCCCCACGGTTAATCCTCCCCGCAGTTAATCCTCCCGTGGTTAATCCTCCCCATGGTTAATCCGTGGTTAATGATCCCATGGTAAATCCTCCCCATGGTTAATCCGTGGTTAATCCTCCCGCGGTTAATCCTCCCCATGGTTAATCCTCCCCGTAGTTAATCCTCCCCATGGTTAATACTCCCCGCGGTTAATCCTCCCCGTGGTTAATCCGTGGTTAATCCTCCCGCGGTTAATCCTCCCCGTGGTTAATCCGTGGTCAATCATCCCGTGATTAATCTTCCCATGGTTAATCCTACCCGCGGTTAATCCTCCCGCGGTTAATCTTCCCCATGGTTAATCCTCCGCACGGTTAATCCTCCTCGTGGTTAATCCTCCCCGTGGTTAATCCATCCGCGGTTAATCCGTGGTTAATCTTCCTCGCGGTTAATCCTCCCCGTGGTTAATGATCCCGTGGTTAATCCTCCCCATGGTTAATCCGTGGTTAATCCTCCCACGGTTAATCCTCCCCGTGAGTAATCCGTGGTTAATCATCCCGTGGTTAATCTTCCCATGGTTAATCCTCCCCGAGGTTAATCCTCCCACGATTAATCTTCCCCATGGTTAATCCTCCCCACGGTTAATCCTCCTCGTGGTTAATCCTCCCCATGGTTAATCCATCCGCGGTTAATCCGTGGTTAATCCGCCCCGCGGTTAATCCTCCCCGTGGTTAATGATCCCGTGGTTAATCATCCCCATGGTTAATCAGTGGTTAATCCTCCCGCGGTTAATCCTCCCCGTGAGTAATCCGTGGTTAATCATCCCGTGGTTAATCTTCCCATGGTTAATCCTCCCCGAGTTTAATCCTCCCACGATTAATCTTCCCCATGGTTAATCCTCCCCACGGTTAATCCTCCTCGTGGTTAATCCTCCCCATGGTTAATCCATCCGCGGTTAATCCGTGGTTAATCTGCCCCGCGGTTAATCCTCCCCGTGGTTAATGATCCCGTGGTTAATCATCCCCATGGTTAATCAGTGGTTAATCCTCCCGCGGTTAATCCTCCCCATGGTTAATCCGTGGTTAATCCTCCCCGCGGTTAATCCTCCCGTGGTTAATCCTCGCCATGGTTAATCCTCCCCATGCTTAATTCTCCCGTGGTTATTCCTCCCCACGGTTAAACCTCCTGTGGTTAATCCTCCCCATGGTTAATCCGTGGTTAATCCTCCCGTGGTTAATCCTCCCCATGGTTAATCCGTGGTTAATGATCCCGTGGTTATTCCTCCCCGAGGTTAATCCGTGGTTAATGATCCCGTGGTTAATCCTCCCCATGGTTATTCCATGGGTAATCCTCCCCGTTGTTAATCATCCCGTGGTTAATCCTCGCCATGGTTATTCCTCCCCACGGTTAATCCTCCCATGGTAAATCCTCCCCGTGGTTAATCCTCCCCACGGTTAATCCATCCGCGGTCAATCCGTGGTTAATCCTCCCCGCGGTTAATCCTCCCTGTGGTTAATGATCCCGTGGTTAATCCTCCCAATGGTTAATCCGTGGTTAATCCTATCCGTGGTAAATCCGTGGGTAATCCTCCTGTGGTTAATCCTCCCGTGGTTAATCCTCCCCGCGGTTACTCCTCCCGCGGTTAATCCTCGCCATGGTTAATCCTCCCGATGGTTAATTCTCCCGTGGTTATTCCTCCCGACGGTTAATCCTCCCGTGGTTAATCCTCCCCATGGTTAATCCGTGGTTATTCCTCCCGTGGTTAATCCTCCCCATGGTTAATCCGTGGGTAATCCTCCCGTGGTTAATCTTCCTCGTGGTTAATCCTCCCCGTGGCAAATCCTGCTCGTTGTTAATCCTCCCGTGGTTAATCCTCTGCACGGTTAATTCTCCCGTGGTTATTCCTCCCCACAGTTAATCCTCCCCGTGGTTAATCCTCCCGTGGTTAACCCTCCCCAAGGTTAAACCACCCGTGGTTAATCCTCCTGTGGTTAATCCTCGCCATGGTTAATCCTCCCCACGGTTAATTATCCCGTGGTTATTCCTCCCACAGTTAAACCTCCCGTGGTTAATCCCGCCGTGGTTAATCCTCCCCGTGGTTAATCTTCCCCGCGGTTAATCCTCCACACGGTAAATCCTCCCGTGGTTAAACCTCCCGTCGGTCAATCCTCCCCGCGGTTAATCCTCCTGTGGTTAATCCTCCCCGTGGTTAATCATCACCATGGTTAATCCTCCCCACGGTTAATTATCCCGTGGTTATTCCTCCCACAGTTAAACCTCCCGTGGTTAATCCCCCCGTGGTTAATCCTCCCCGTGGTTAATCTTCCCCGCGGTTAATCCTCCACACGGTAAATCCTCCCGTGGTTAAACCTCCCGACGGTTAATTCTCCCTTGGTTATTCCTCCCGACGGTTAATCCTCCCGTGGTTAATCCTCCCCATGGTTAATCCGTGGTTATTCCTCCCGTGGTTAATCCTCCCCATGGTTAATCCGTGGGTAATCCTCCCGTGGTTAATCTTCCTCGTGGTTAATCCTCCCCGTGGCAAATCCTGCTCGTTGTTAATCCTCCCGTGGTTAATCCTCTGCACGGTTAATTCTCCCGTGGTTATTCCTCCCCACAGTTAATCCTCCCCGTGGTTAATCCTCCCGTGGTTAACCCTCCACACGGTTAAACCTCCCCGTGGTTAATCCTCCTGTGGTTAATCCTCGCCATGGTTAATCCTCCCCACGGTTAATTATCCCGTGGTTATTCCTCCCACAGTTAAACCTCCCGTGGTTAATCCCCCCGTGGTTAATCCTCGCCATGGTTAATCCTCCCGACGGTTAATTCTCCCTTGGTTATTCCTCCCGACGGTTAATCCTCCCGTGGTTAATCCTCCCCATGGTTAATCCGTGGTTATTCCTCCCGTGGTTAATCCTCCCCATGGTTAATCCGTGGGTAATCCTCCCGTGGTTAATCTTCCTCGTGGTTAATCCTCCCCGTGGTTAATCCTCTGCACGGTTAATTCTCCCGTGGTTATTCCTCCCCACAGTTAATCCTCCCCGTGGTTAATCCTCCCGTGGTTAATCCTCCCCATGGTTAAACCACCCGTGGTTAATCCTCCTGTGGTTAATCCTCGCCATGGTTAATCCTCCCCACGGTTAATTATCCCGTGGTTATTCCTCCCACAGTTAAACCTCCCGTGGTTAATCCCCCCGTGGTTAATCCTCCCCGTGGTTAATCTTCCCCGCGGTTAATCCTCCACACGGTAAATCCTCCCGTGGTTAAACCTCCCGTCGGTCAATCCTCCCCGCGGTTAATCCTCCTGTGGTTAATCCTCCTGTGGTTAATCCTCCCCGTGGTTAATCATCACCATGGTTAATCCTCCTGCGGTTAATCCTCCCCGTGGTTAATCCGTGGTTAATCCTCCCATGGTTAATCCTCCCCGCGGTTAATCCTCCCGCGGTTAATCCTCCCCATGGTTAATCCTTCCCACGGTTAATCCTCCTCGTGCTTAATCCTCCCTTTGGTTAATCCTCCCCGCGGTTCATCCTCCCGTGGTTAATCCTCGCCATGGTTAATCCTCCCCACGGTTAATTCTCCCATGGTTATTCCTCCCCACAGTTAATCCTCCCATGGTTAATCCTCCCCATGGTTAATCCATGGTTAATCCTCCCGTGGTTAATCCTCCCCATGGTTAAGCCGTGGTTAATGATCCCGTGGTTATTCCTCCCCATGGTTAATCCGTGGTTAATGATCCCATGGTTAATCCTCCCCATGGTTAATCCGTGGGTAATCCTCCCGTGGTTAATCTTCCTCGTGGTTAATCCTCCCCGTGGCAAATCCTGCTCGTGGTTAATCCTCCCGTGGCTAATCCTCTGCACGGTTAATTCTCCCGTGGTTATTCCTCCCCACGGTTAATCCACCCCGTGTTAATCCTCCTCGTGGTTAATCCTCCCGTGGTTAACCCTCCCCACGGTTAATCCTCCCCGTGGTTAATCCTCCCGTGGTTAATCCTCGCCATGGTTAATCCTCCCCACGGTTAATTCTCCCGTGGTTATACCTCCCACGGTTAAACCTCCCGTGGTTAATCCTCCCCGTGGTTAATCCTCCCCATGGTTAATCTTCCCCGCGGTTAATCCTCCACACGGTTAATCCTCCTGTGGTTAATCCTCCCCATGGTTAATCCGTGGTTAATCCTCCCATGGTTAATCCTCCCCATGGTTAATCCGTGGTTAATGAATCCGTGGTTATTCCTCCCCGAGGTTAATCCGTGGTTAATGTTCCCATGGTTAATCTTCCCCATGGTTAATCCGTGGTTAATCCTCCCCGTGGTTAATCATCCCGTGGTTAATCCTCGCCATGGTTAATCCTCCCCACGGTTAATTCTCCCATGGTTATTCCTCCTCACGGTTAATCCTCCCGTGGTAAATCCTCCCCGTGGTTAATCCTCCCCACGGTTAATCATCCTCGTGGTTAATCCTCCCCGTGGTTAATCCATCCGCGATCAATCCGTAGTTAATCCTCCCCGCGGTTAATCTTCCCCGTGGTTAATGATCCCGTGGTTAATCCTCCCCATGGTTAATCCGTGGTTACTCCTATCCGTGGTTAATCCGTGGTTAATCCTCCCGTGGTTAATCCTCCCGTGTTTAATCCTCCCCGCGGTTACTCCTCCCGCGGTTAATCCTCCCGCGGTTAATCCTCCCCACGGTTAATCCTCCTCATGCTTAATCCTCCCTTTGGTTAATCCTCACCGCGGTTCATCCTCCCGTGGTTAACCTCGCCATGGTTAATCCTCCCGACGGTTAATTCTCCCGTGGTTATTCCTCCCCACGGTTAATCCTCCCGTGGTTAATCCTCCCCATGGTTAATCCGTGGTTAATCCTCCCGTGGTTAATCCTCCCCATGGTTAATCCATGGGTAATCCTCCCGTGGTTAATATTCCTCGTGGTTAATCCTCCCGTGGTTAATCCTCTGCACGGTTAATTCTCCCGTGGTTATTCCTCCCCACAGTTAATCCTCCCCGTGGTTAACCCTCCCATGGTTAACCCTCCCCATGTTTAATCCTCCCCGTGGTTAATCCTCCTGTGGTTAATCCTCGCCATGGTTAATCCTCCCCACGGTTAATTATCCAGTGGTTATTCCTCCCACGGTTTAACCTCCCGTGGTTAATCCCCCCGTGGTTAATCCTCCCCGTGGTTAATCTTCCCCGCGGTTAATCCTCCACACGGTAAATCCTCCCGTGGTTAAACCTCCCGGCGATTAATCCTCCCCGCGGTTAATCCACCTGTTGTTAATCCTCCTGTGGTTAATCCTCCCCGTGGCTAATCCGTGGTTATTCCTCCCGTGGTTAATCCTCCCCATGGTTAATCCGTGGGTAATCCTCCCGTGGTTAATCTTCCTCGTGGTTAATCCTCCCCGTGGCAAATCCTGCTCGTTGTTAATCCTCCCGTGGTTAATCCTCTGCACGGTTAATTCACCCGTGGTTATTCCTCCCCACAGTTAATCCTCCCCGTGGTTAATCCTCCCGTGGTTAACCCTCCCCACGGTTAAACCTCCCCGTGGTTAATCCTCCTGCGGTTAATCCTCACCATGGTTAATCCTCCCCACGGTTAATTATCCCGTGGTTATTCCTCCCACAGTTAAACCTCCCGTGGTTAATCCCCCCGTGTTTAATCCTCGCCATGGTTAATCCTCCCGACGGTTAATTCTCCCGTGGTTATTCCTCCCCACGGTTAATCCTCCCGTGGTTAATCCTCCCCATGGTTAATCCGTGGTTATTCCTCCCGTGGTTAATCCTCCCCATGGTTAATCCGTGGGTAATCCTCCCGTGGTTAATCTTCCTCGTGGTTAATCCTCACCGTGGCAAATCCTGCTCGTTGTTAATCCTCCCGTGGTTAATCCTCTGCACGGTTAATTCTCCCGTGGTTATTCCTCCCCACAGTTAATCCTCCCCGTGGTTAATCCTCCCGTGGTTAACCCGCCCCACGGTTAAACCTCCCCGTGGTTAATCCTCCTGTGGTTAATCCTCGCCATGGTTAATCCTCCCCACGGTTAATTATCCCGTGGTTATTCCTCCCACAGTTAAACCTCCCGTGGTTAATCCCCCCGTGGTTAATCCTCTCCGTGGTTAATCTTCCCCGCGGTTAATCCTCCACACGGTAAATCCTCCCGTGGTTAAACCTCCCGTCGGTCAATCCTACCCGCGGTTAATCCTCCTGTGGTTAATCCTCCTGTGGTTAATCCTCCCCGTGGTTAATCATCACCATGGTTAAACCTCACGTGGTTAATCCTCCCCGCGGTTAATCCTCCCCGTGGTTAATCCACCCCGTGGTTAATCCGTGGTTAATCCTCCCGTAGTTAATCCTCCCAATGGTTAATGCCTGGTTAATAATCCCGTGGTTAATCCTCCCCATGGTTAATCCGTGGTTAATCCTCCCGTGGTTAATCCTCCCCGTGGTTAATCCGTGGTTAATCCTCCCATGGTTAATCCTCCCCGCGGTTAATCCTCCCGCGGTTAATCCTCCCCATGGTTAATCCTTCCCACGGTTAATCCTCCTCGTGCTTAATCCTCCCTTTGGTTAATCCTCCCCGCGGTTCATCCTCCCGTGGTTAATCCTCGCCATGGTTAATCCTCCCCACGGTTAATTCTCCCATGGTTATTCCTCCCCACGGTTAATCCTCCCATGGTTAATCCTCCCCATGGTTAATCCATGGTTAATCCTCCCGTGGTTAATCCTCCCCATGGTTAAGCCGTGGTTAATGATCCCGTGGTTATTCCTCCCCATGGTTAATCCGTGGTTAATGATCCCATGGTTAATCCTCCCCATGGTTAATCCGTGGGTAATCCTCCCGTGGTTAATCTTCCTCGTGGTTAATCCTTCCCGTGGCAAATCCTGCTCGTGGTTAATCCTCCCGTGGCTAATTCTCTGCACGGTTAATTCTCCCGTGGTTATTCCTCCCCACGGTTAATCCACCCCGTGTTAATCCTCCTCGTGGTTAATCCTCCCGTGGTTAACCCTCCCCACGGTTAATCCTCCCCGTGGTTAATCCTCCCGTGGTTAATCCTCGCCATGGTTAATCCTCCCCACGGTTAATTCTCCCGTGGTTATACCTCCCACGGTCAAACCTCCCGTTGTTAATCCTCCCCGTGGTTAATCCTCCCCATGGTTAATCTTCCCCGTGGTTAATCCTCCACACGGTTAATCCTCCTGTGGTTAATCCTCCCCATGGTTAATCCCTGGTTAATCCTCCCATGGTTAATCCTCCCCATGGTTAATCCGTGGTTAATGAATCCGTGGTTATTCCTCCCCGAGGTTAATCCGTGGTTAATGTTCCCGTGGTTAATCTTCCCCATGGTTAATCCGTGGTTAATCCTCCCCGTGGTTAATCATCCCGTGGTTAATCCTCGCCATGGTTAATCCTCCCCACGGTTAATTCTCCCATGGTTATTCCTCCTCACGGTTAATCCTCCCGTGGTAAATCCTCCCCGTGGTTAATCCTCCCCACGGTTAATCATCCTCGTGGTTAATCCTCCCCGTGGTTAATCCATCCGCGATCAATCCGTGGTTAATCCTCCCCGCGGTTAATCTTCCCCGTGGTTAATGATCCCGTGGTTAATCCTCCCCATGGTTAATCCGTGGTTACTCCTATCCGTGGTTAATCCGTGGTTAATCCTCCCGTGGTTAATCCTCCCGTGTTTAATCCTCCCCGCGGTTACTCCTCCCGCGGTTAATCCTCCCGCGGTTAATCCTCCCCATGGTTAATCCTCCTCATGCTTAATCCTCCCTTTGGTTAATCCCCACCGCGGTTCATCCTCCCGTGGTTAATCCTCGCCATGGTTAATCCTCCCGACGGTTAATTCTCCCGTGGTTATTCCTCCCCACGGTTAATCCTCCCGTGGTTAATCCTCCCCATGGTTAATCCGTGGTTAATCCTCCCGTGGTTAATCCTCCCCATGGTTAATCCATGGGTAATCCTCCCGTGGTTAATCTTCCTCGTGGTTAATCCTCCCCGTGGCAAATCCTGCTCGTGGTTAATCCTCCCGTGGTTAATCCTCTGCACGGTTAATTCTCCCGTGGTTATTCCTCCCCACAGTTAATCCTCCCCGTGGTTAACCCTCCCATGGTTAACCCTCCCCATGTTTAATCCTCCCCGTGGTTAATCCTCCTGTGGTTAATCCTCGCCATGGTTAATCCTCCCCACGGTTAATTCTCCCGTGGTTATTCCTCCCATGGTTAAACCTCCCGTGGTTAATCCTCCCGTGTTTAATCCTCCCCGCGGTTACTCCTCCCGCGGTTAATCCTCCCGCGGTTAATCCTCCCCACGGTTAATCCTCCTCATGCTTAATCCTCCCTTTGGTTAATCCTCACCGCAGTTCATCCTCCCGTGGTTAATCCTCGCCATGGTTAATCCTCCCGACGGTTAATTCTTCCGTGGTTATTCCTCCCCACGGTTAATCCTCCCGTGGTTAATCCTCCCCATGGTTAATCCGTGGTTAATCCTCCCGTGGTTAATCCTCCCCATGGTTAATCCATGGGTAATTCTCCTGTGGTTAATCTTCCTCGTGGTTAATCCTCCCCGTGGCAAATCCTGCTCGTGGTTAATCCTCCCATGGTTAATGCTCTGCACGGTTAATTCTCCCGTGGTTATTCCTCCCCACAGTTAATCCTCCCCGTGGTTAACCCTCCCATGGTTAACCCTCCCCATGTTTAATCCTCCCCGTGGTTAATCCTACTGTGGTTAATCCTCGCCATGGATAATCCTCCCCACGGTTAATTATCCAGTGGTTATTCCTCCCACGGTTAAACCTCCCGTGGTTAATCCCCCCGTGGTTAATCCTCCCCGTGGTTAATCTTCCCCGCGGTTAATCCTCCACACGGTAAATCCTCCCGTGGTTAAACCTCCCGGCGATTAATCCTCCCCGCGGTTAATCCTCCTGTTGTTAATCCTCCTGTGGTTAATCCTCCCCGTGGTTAATCCGTGGTTATTCCTCCCGTGGTTAATCCTCCCCATGGTTAATCCGTGGGTAATCCTCCCGTGGTTAATCTTCCTCGTGGTTAATCCTCCCCGTGGCAAATCCTGCTCGTTGTTAATCCTCCCGTGGTTAATCCTCTGCAAGGTTAATTCACCCGTGGTTATTCCTCCCCACAGTTAATCCTCCCCGTGGTTAATCCTCCCGTGGTTAATCCTCCCCGCGGTTAATCCTCCCCATGGTTAATCCTCCCCGTGGTTAATCCGTGGTTAATCCTCCCGTGGTTAATCCTCCCAATGGTTAATGCGTGGTTAATGATCCCGTGGTTAATCCTTCCCATGGTTAATCCGTCGTTAATCCTCCCGCGGTTAATCCACCCCTTGGTTAATCCGTGGTTAATCCTCCTGTGGTTAATCCTCCCCGCGGTTAATCCTCTCGCGGTTAATCCTCCCCATGGTTAATCCTTCCCACGGTTAATCCTCCTCGTGCTTAATCTTCCCTTTGGTTAATCCTCCCCGCGGTTCATCCTCCCGTGGTTAATCCTCGCCATGGTTAATCCACCCCACAGTAAATTCTCCCATGGTTATTCCTCCCCACGGTTAATCCTCCCGTGGTTAATCCTCCCCATGGTTAATCCGTGGTTATTCCTCCCGTGGTTAATCCTCCCCATGGTTAATCCGTGGGTAATCCTCCCGTGGTTAATCTTCCTCGTGGTTAATCCTCCCCGTGGCAAATCCTGCTCGTTGTTAATCCTCCCGTGGTTAATCCTCTGCACGGTTAATTCTCCCGTGGTTATTCCTCCCCACAGTTAATCCTCCCCGTGGTTAATCCTCCCGTGGTTAACCCTCCACACGGTTAAACCTCCCCGTGGTTAATCCTCCTGTGGTTAATCCTCGCCATGGTTAATCCTCCCCACGGTTAATTATCCCGTGGTTATTCCTCCCACAGTTAAACCTCCCGTGGTTAATCCCCCCGTGGTTAATCCTCGCCATGGTTAATCCTCCCGACGGTTAATTCTCCCTTGGTTATTCCTCCCGACGGTTAATCCTCCCGTGGTTAATCCTCCCCATGGTTAATCCGTGGTTATTCCTCCCGTGGTTAATCCTCCCCATGGTTAATCCGTGGGTAATCCTCCCGTGGTTAATCTTCTTCGTGGTTAATCCTCCCCGTGGCAAATCCTGCTCGTTGTTAATCCTCCCGTGGTTAATCCTCTGCACGGTTAATTCTCCCGTGGTTATTCCTCCCCACAGTTAATCCTCCCCGTGGTTAATCCTCCCGTGGTTAACCCTCCCCATGGTTAAACCACCCGTGGTTAATCCTCCTGTGGTTAATCCTCGCCATGGTTAATCCTCCCCACGGTTAATTATCCCGTGGTTATTCCTCCCACAGTTAAACCTCCCGTGGTTAATCCCCCCGTGGTTAATCCTCCCCGTGGTTAATCTTCCCCGCGGTTAATCCTCCACACGGTAAATCCTACCGTGGTTAAACCTCCCGTCGGTCAATCCTCCCCGCGGTTAATCCTCCTGTGGTTAATCCTCCTGTGGTTAATCCTCCCCGTGGTTAATCATCACCATGGTTAATCCTCCTGCGGTTAATCCTCCCCGTGGTTAATCCGTGGTTAATCCTCCCATGGTTAATCCTCCCCGCGGTTAATCCTCCCGCGGTTAATCCTCCCCATGGTTAATCCTTCCCACGGTTAATCCTCCTCGTGCTTAATCCTCACTTTGGTTAATCCTCCCCGCGGTTCATCCTCCCGTGGTTAATCCTCACCATGGTTAATCCTCCCCACGGTTAATTCTCCCATGGTTATTCCTCCCCACGGTTAATCCTCCCATGGTTAATCCTCCCCATGGTTAATCCATGGTTAATCCTCCCGTGGTTAATCCTCCCCATGGTTAAGCCGTGGTTAATGATCCCGTGGTTATTCCTCCCCATGGTTAATCCCTGGTTAATGATCCCATGGTTAATCCTCCCCATGGTTAATCCGTGGGTAATCCTCCCGTGGTTAATCTTCCTCGTGGTTAATCCTCCCCGTGGCAAATCCTGCTCGTGGTTAATCCTCCCGTGGCTAATCCTCTGCACGGTTAATTCTCCCGTGGTTATTCCTCCCCACGGTTAATCCACCCCGTGTTAATCCTCCTCGTGGTTAATCCTCCCGTGGTTAACCCTCCCCACGGTTAATCCTCCCCGTGGTTAATCCTCCCGTGGTTAATCCTCGCCATGGTTAATCCTCCCCACGGTTAATTCTCCCGTGGTTATACCTCCCACGGTTAAACCTCCTGTGGTTAATCCTCCCCGTGGTTAATCCTCCCCATGGTTAATCTTCCCCGAGGTTAATCCTCCACACGGTTAATCCTCCTGTGGTTAATCCTCCCCATGGTTAATCCGTGGTTAATCCTCCCATGGTTAATCCTCCCCATGGTTAATCCGTGGTTAATGAATCCGTGGTTATTCCTCCCCGAGGTTAATCCGTGGTTAATGTTCCCATGGTTAATCTTCCCCATGGTTAATCCGTGGTTAATCCTCCCCGTGGTTAATCATCCCGTGGTTAATCCTCGCCATGGTTAATCCTCCCCACGGTTAATTCTCCCATGGTTATTCCTCCTCACGGTTAATCCTCCTGTGGTAAATCCTCCCCGTGGTTAATCATCCCCACGGTTAATCATCCTTGTGGTTAATCCTCCCCGTGGTTAATCCATCCGCGATCAATCCGTGGTTAATCCTCCCCGCGGTTAATCTTCCCCGTGGTTAATGATCCCGTGGTCAATCCTCCCCATGGTTAATCCGTGGTTACTCCTATCCGTGGTTAATCCGTGGTTAATCCTCCCGTGGTTAATCCTCCCGTGTTTAATCCTCCCCGCGGTTACTCCTCCCGCGGTTAATCCTCCCGCGGTTAATCCTCCCCACGGTTAATCCTCCTCATGCTTAATCCTCCGTTTGGTTAATCCTCACCGCGGTTCATCCTCCCGTGGTTAATCCTCGCCATGGTTAATCCTCCCGACGGTTAATTCTCCCGTGGTTATTCCTCCCCACGGTTAATCCTCCCGTGGTTAATCCTCCCCATGGTTAATCCGTGGTTAATCCTCCCGTGGTTAATCCTCCCCATGGTTAATCCATGGGTAATCCTCCCGTGGTTAATCTTCCTCGTGGTTAATCCTCCCCGTGGCAAATCCTGCTCGTGGTTAATCCTCCCGTGGTTAATCCTCTGCACGGTTAATTCTCCCGTGGTTATTCCTCCCCACAGTTAATCCTCCCCGTGGTTAACCCTCCCATGGTTAACCCTCCCCATGTTTAATCCTCCCCGTGGTTAATCCTCCTGTGGTTAATCCTCGCCATGGTTAATCCTCCCCACGGTTAATTATCCAGTGGTTATTCCTCCCACGGTTAAACCTCCCGTGGTTAATCCCCCCGTGGTTAATCCTCCCCGTGGTTAATCTTCCCCGTGGTTAATCCTCCACACGGTAAATCCTCCCGTGGTTAAACCTCCCGGCGATTAATCCTCCCCGCGGTTAATCCACCTGTTGTTAATCCTCCTGTGGTTAATCCTCCCCATGGTTAATCCGTGGTTATTCCTCCCGTGGTTAATCCTCCCCATGGTTAATCCGTGGGTAATCCTCCCGTGGTTAATCTTCCTCGTGGTTAATCCTCCCCGTGGCAAATCCTGCTCGTTGTTAATCCTCCCGTGGTTAATCCTCTGCATGGTTAATTCACCCGTGGTTATTCCTCCCCACAGTTAATCCTCCCCGTGGTTAATCCTCCCGTGGTTAACCCTCCCCACGGTTAAACCTCCCCGTGGTTAATCCTCCTGTAGTTAATCCTCGCCATGATTAATCCTCCCCACGGTTAATTATCCCGTGGTTATTCCTCCCACAGTTAAACCTCCCGTGGTTAATCCCCCCGTGGTTAATCCTCCCCGTGGTTAATCTTCCCCGCGGTTAATCCTCCACACGGTAAATCCTCCCGTGGTTAAACCTCCCGTCGGTCAATCCTCCCCGCGGTTAATCCTCCTGTGGTTAATCCTCCTGTGGTTAATCCTCCCCGTGGTTAATCATCACCATGGTTAAACCTCACGTGGTTAATCCTCCCCGCGGTTAATCCTCCCCGTGGTTAATCCACCCCGTGGTTAATCCGTGGATAATCCTCCCGTAGTTAATCCTCCCAATGGTTAATGCCTGGTTAATGATCCCGTGGTTAATCCTCCCCATGGTTAATCCGTGGTTAATCCTCCCGCGGTTAATCCTCCCCGTGGTTAATCCGTGGTTAATCCTCCCATGGTTAATCCTCCCCGCGGTTAATCCTCCCGCGGTTAATCCTCCCCATGGTTAATCCTTCCCACGGTTAATCCTCCTCGTGCTTAATCCTCCCTTTGGTTAATCCTCCCCGCGGTTCATCCTCCCGTGGTTAATCCTCGCCATGGTTAATCCTCCCCACGGTTAATTCTCCCATGGTTATTCCTCCCCACGGTTAATCCTCCCATGGTTAATCCTCCCCATGGTTAATCCATGGTTAATCCTCCCGTGGTTAATCCTCCCCATGGTTAAGCCGTGGTTAATGATCCCGTGGTTATTCCTCCCCATGGTTAATCCGTGGTTAATGATCCCATGGTTAATCCTCCCCATGGTTAATCCGTGGGTAATCCTCCCGTGGTTAATCTTCCTCGTGGTTAATCCTCCCCGTGGCAAATCCTGCTCGTGGTTAATCCTCCCGTGGCTAATCCTCTGCACGGTTAATTCTCCCGTGGTTATTCCTCCCCACGGTTAATCCACCCCGTGTTAATCCTCCTCGTGGTTAATCCTCCCGTGGTTAACCCTCCCCACGGTTAATCCTCCCCGTGGTTAATCCTCCCGTGGTTAATCCTCGCCATGGTTAATCCTCCCCACGGTTAATTCTCCCGTGGTTATACCTCCCACGGTTAACCCTCCCATGGTTAATCCTCCCCGTGGTTAATCCTCCCCATGGTTAATCTTCCCCGCGGTTAATCCTCCACACGGTTAATCCTCCTGTGGTTAATCCTCCCCATGGTTAATCCGTGGTTAATCCTCCCATGGTTAATCCTCCCCATGGTTAATCCGTGGTTAATGAATCCGTGGTTATTCCTCCCCGAGGTTAATCCGTGGTTAATGTTCCCGTGGTTAATCTTCCCCATGGTTAATCCGTGGTTAATCCTCCCCGTGGTTAATCATCCCGTGGTTAATCCTCGCCATGGTTAATCCTCCCCACGGTTAAATCTCCCATGGTTATTCCTCTTCACGGTTAATCCTCCCGTGGTAAATCCTCCCCGTGGTTAATCCTCCCCACGGTTAATCATCCTCGTGGTTAATCCTCCCCGTGGTTAATCCATCCGCGATCAATCCGTGGTTAATCCTCCCCGCGGTTAATCTTCCCCGTGGTTAATGATCCCGTGGTTAATCCTCCCCATGGTTAATCCGTGGTTACTCCTATCCGTGGTTAATCCGTGGTTAATCCTCCCGTGGTTAATCCTCCCGTGTTTAATCCTCCCCGCGGTTACTCCTCCCGCGGTTAATCCTCCCGCGGTTAATCCTCCCCATGGTTAATCCTCCTCATGCTTAATCCTCCCTTTGGTTAATCCCCACCGCGGTTCATCCTCCCGTGGTTAATCCTCGCCATGGTTAATCCTCCCGACGGTTAATTATCCCGTGGTTATTCCTCCCCACGGTTAATCCTCCCGTGGTTAATCCTCCCCATGGTTAATCCGTGGTTAATCCTCCCGTGGTTAATCCTCCCCATGGTTAATCCATGGGTAATCCTCCCGTGGTTAATCTTCCTCGTGGTTAATCCTCCCCGTGGCAAATCCTGCTCGTGGTTAATCCTCCCGTGGTTAATCCTCGGCACGGTTAATTCTCCCGTGGTTATTCCTCCCCACAGTTAATCCTCCCCGTGGTTAACCCTCCCATGGTTAACCCTCCTCATGTTTAATCCTCCCCGTGGTTAATCCTCCTGTGGTTAATCCTCGCCATGGTTAATCCTCCCCACGGTTAATTCTCCCGTGGTTATTCCTCCCATGGTTAAACCTCCCGTGGTTAATCCTCCCGTGTTTAATCCTCCCCGCGGTTACTCCTCCCGCGGTTAATCCTCCCGCGGTTATTCCTCCCCACGGTTAATCCTCCTCATGCTTAATCCTCCCTTTGGTTAATCCTCACCGCGGTTCATCCTCCCGTGGTTAATCCTCGCCATGGTTAATCCTCCCGACGGTTAATTCTCCCGTGGTTATTCCTCCCCACGGTTAATCCTCCCGTGGTTAATCCTCCCCATGGTTAATCCGTGGTTAATCCTCCCGTGGTTAATCCTCCCCATGGTTAATCCATGGGTAATTCTCCTGTGGTTAATCTTCCACGTGGTTAATCCTCCCCGTGGCAAATCCTGCTCGTGGTTAATCCTCCCGTGGTTAATCCTCTGCACGGTTAATTCTCCCGTGGTTATTCCTCCCCACAGTTAATCCTCCCCGTGGTTAACCCTCCCATGGTTAACCCTCCCCATGTTTAATCCTCCCCGTGGTTAATCCTACTGTGGTTAATCCTCGCCATGGTTAATCCTCCCCACGGTTAATTATCCAGTGGTTATTCCTCCCACGGTTAAACCTCCCGTGGTTAATCCCCCCGTGGTTAATCCTCCCCGCGGTTAATCCTCCACACGGTAAATCCTCCCGTGGTTAAACCTCCCGGCGATTAATCCTCCCCGCGGTTAATCCTCCTGTTGTTAATCCTCCTGTGGTTAATCCTCCCCGTGGTTAATCCGTGGTTATTCCTCCCGTGGTTAATCCTCCCCATGGTTAATCCGTGGGTAATCCTCCCGTGGTTAATCTTCCTCGTGGTTAATCCTCCCCGTGGCAAATCCTGCTCGTTGTTAATCCTCCCGTGGTTAATCCTCTGCACGGTTAATTCACCCGTGGTTATTCCTCCCCACAGTTAATCCTCCCCGTGGTTAATCCTCCCGTGGTTAACCCTCCCCACGGTTAAACCTCCCCGTGGTTAATCCTCGCCATGGTTAATCCTCCCCACGGTTAATTATCCCGTGGTTATTCCTCCCCACAGTTAATCCTCCCCGTGGTTAATCCTCCCATGGTTAACCCTCCCCATGTTTAATCCTCCCCGTGGTTAATCCTCCTGTGGTCAATCCTCGCTATGGTTAATCCTCCCCACGGTTAATTATCCAGTGGTTATTCCTCCCACGGTTAAACCTCCCGTGGCTAATCCCCCCGTGGTTAATCCTCCCCGTGGTTAATCTTCCCCGCGGTTAATCCTCCACACGGTAAATCCTCCCGTGGTTAAACCTCCCGGCGGTTAATCCTCCCCGCGGTTAATCCTCCTGTTGTTAATCCTCCTGTGGTTAATCTTCCCCGTGGTTAATCCTCACAATGGTTAATCCTCCCGTGGTTAATCCTCCCCGCGGTTAATCCTCCCCATGGTTAATCCTCCCCGTGGTTAATCCGTGGTTAATCCTCCCGTGGTTAATCCTCCCAATGGTTAATGCGTGGTTAATGATCCCGTGGTTAATCCTTCCCATGGTTAATCCGTCGTTAATCCTCCCGCGGTTAATCCACCCCTTGGTTAATCCGTGGTTAATCCTCCTGTGGTTAATCCTCCCCGCGGTTAATCCTCTCGCGGTTAATCCTCCCCATGGTTAATCCTTCCCACGGTTAATCCTCCTCGTGCTTAATCTTCCCTTTGGTTAATCCTCCCCGCGGTTCATCCTCCCGTGGTTAATCCTCGCCATGGTTAATCCACCCCACGGTTAATTCTCCCATGGTTATTCCTCCCCACGGTTAATCCTCCCGTGGTTAATCCTCCCCATGGTTAATCCATGGTTAATCCTCCTGTGGTTAATCCACCCCATGGTTAAGCCGTGGTTAATCCTCCCGTGGTTATTCCTCCCCATGGTTAATCCGTGGTTAATGATCCCATGGTTAATCCTCCCCATGGTTAATCTGTGGGTAATCCTCCCGTGGTTAATCTTCCTCGTGGTTATTCCTCCCCACGGTTAATCCACCCCGTGGTTAATCCTCCTCGTGGTTAATCCTCCCGTGGTTAACCCTCCCCATGGTTAATCCTCCCTGTGGTTAATCCTCCCGTGGTTAATCCTCGCCATGGTTAATCCTCCCCACGGTTAATTCTCCCGTGGTTATTCCTCCCACGGTTAAACCTCCCGTGGTTAATCCTCCCCGTGGTTAATCCTCCCCGTGGTTAATCTTCCCCTTGGTTAATCCTCCACACGGTTAATCTTCCCGTGGTTAAACCTCCCGGCGGTTAATCATCCCCGTGGTTAATCCTCCCTGTGGTTAATCCGTGGTTACTTCTCCCGTGGTTAATCCTCCCCATGGTTAATCCGTGGTTAATCCTCCCGTGGTTAATCCTCCCCATGGTTAATCCGTGGTTAATGATCCCGTGGCTAATCCTCCCCATGGTTAATCCTCCCCGCGGTTAATCCTCCCCATGGTTAATGCTTCCCGCGGTTAATCCTCCCAATGGTTAATCGGTGGTCAATGATCCCGTGGTTAATCCTCCACATGCTTAATCTGTGGTTAATCGTCCTGCGGTTAATTCTCCCTGTGGTTAATTCTCCCTGTGGTTAATCCGTGGTTAATCCACCCGTGGTTAATCCTCCTGTGGTTAATCATTCCTGCGGTTAATCCTCCCGCGGTTAATCATCCCCATGGTTAATCCACCCCACGGTTAATCCTCCTCGTGGTTAATCCTCCCCGTGGTTAATCCTCCCCGTGGTTAATCATCCCCGTGGTTAATCCGTGGTTAATCCTCCCTTGGTTAATCCTTCCCACTCTTAATCTTCCCCACGGTTAATCCTCCTCATGGTTAATCCTCCCCGTGGTAAATCCTCCCTTGGTTAATCCTCCCCACGGTTAATTCTCCTGTGGTTATTCCTCCCCAGGGTTAATCCTCCCCGTGGTTAATCCACCCCGCGGTTAATCCTCCCCGCGGTTAATCCTCCCGTGGTTAAAAATCCCCACATTTAATCCTCCCCGCGGTTAATCCTCCCGTGGTTAATCCTCCCCATGGTTAATCCGTGGTTAATAATCCCATGGTAAATCCTACCCATGGTTAATCCGTGGTTAATCCTCCCGCGGTTAATCCTCCCCATGGTTAATCCTCCCCGTGGTTAATCCTCCCCGTGGTTAATCCTCCCCACGGTTAATCCTCCCCGTGGTTAATCCGTGGTTAATCCTCACGCGGTTAATCCTCCCCGTGGTTAATCCGTGGTTAATCCTCCCGCGGTTAATCCTCCCCGTGGTTAATCCGTGGTCAATCATCCCGTGATTAATCTTCCCATGGTTAATCCTACCCGCGGTTAATCCTCCCGCGGTTAATCTTCCCCATGGTTAATCCTCCACACGGTTAATCCTCCTCGTGGTTAATCCTCCCCGTGGTTAATCCATCCGCGGTTAATCCGTGGTTAATCCTCCTCGCGGTTAATCCTCCCCGTGGTTAATGATCCCGTGGTTAATCCTCCCCATGGTTAATCCGTGGTTAATCCTCCCGTGGTTAATCCTCTCAATGGTTAATGCGTGGTTAATGATCCCATGGTTAATCCTTCCCATGGTTAATCCGTCGTTAATCCTCCTGCGGTTAATCCACCCCTTGGTTAATCCGTGGTTAATCCTCCTGTGGTTAATCCTCCCCGCGGTTAATCCTCCCGCGGTTAATCCTCCCCATGGTTAATCCTTCCCACGGTTAATCCTCCTCGTGCTTAATCCTCCCTTTGGTTAATCCTCTCCGCGGTTCATCCTCCCGTGGTTAATCCTCGCCATGGTTAATCCACCCCACATTTAATTCTCCCATGGTTATTCCTCCCCACGGTTAATCCTCCCGTGGTTAATCCTCCACATGCTTAATCTGTGGTTAATCGTCCCGCGGTTAATTCTCCCTGTGGTTAATTCTCCCTGTGGTTAATCCGTGGTTAATCCTCCCCGTGGTTAATCCTCCTGTGGTTAATCATTCCTGCGGTTAATCCTCCCCACTCTTAATCTTCCCCACGGTTAATCCTCCTCATGGTTAATCCTCCCCGTGGTAAATCCTCCCTTGGTTAATCCTCCCCACGGTTAATTCTCCCGTGGTTAATCCTCCCCAGGGTTAATCCTCCCCATGGTTAATCCACCCCGCGGTTAATCCTCCCCGCGGTTAATCCTCCCGTGGTTAAAAATCCCCACATTTAATCCTCCCCGCGGTTAATCCTCCCGTGGTTAATCCTCCCCATGGTTAATCCGTGGTTAATAATCCCATGGTAAATCCTACCCATGGTTAATCTGTGGTTAATCCTCCCGCGGTTAATCCTCCCCATGGTTAATCCTCCCCGTGGTTAATCCTCCCCGTGGTTAATCCTCCCCACGGTTAATCCTCCCCGTGGTTAATCCGTGGTTAATCCTCCCGCGGTTAATCCTCCCCGTGGTTAATCCGTGGTTAATCCTCCCGCGGTTAATCCTCCCCGTGGTTAATCCGTGGTCAATCATCCCGTGATTAATCTTCCCATGGTTAATCCTACCCGCGGTTAATCCTCCCGCGGTTAATCTTCCCCATGGTTAATCCTCCGCACGGTTAATCCTCCTCGTGGTTAATCCTCCCCGTGGTTAATCCATCCGCGGTTAATCCGTGGTTAATCCTCCTCGCAGTTAATCCTCCCCGTGGTTAATGATCCCGTGGTTAATCCTCCCCATGGTTAATCCGTGGTTAATCCTCCCGTTGTTAATCCTCCCAATGGTTAATGCGTGGTTAATGATCCCGTGGTTAATCCTTCCCATGGTTAATCCGTCGTTAATCCTCCCGCGGTTAATCCACCCCTTGGTTAATCCGTGGTTAATCCTCCTGTGGTTAATCCTCCCCGCGGTTAATCCTCCCGTGGTTAATCCTCCCCATGGTTAATCCTTCCCACGGTTAATCCTCCTCGTGCTTAATCCTCCCTTTGGTTAATCCTACCCGCGGTTCATCCTCCCGTGGTTAATCCTCCACATGCTTAATCTGTGGTTAATCGTCCTGCGGTTAATTCTCCCTGTGGTTAAATCTCCCTGTGGTTAATCCGTGGTTAATCCACCCGTGGTTAATTCTCCTGTGGTTAATCATTCCTGCGGTTAATCCTCCCGCGGTTAATCATCCCCACGGTTAATCCACCCCACGGTTAATCCTCCTCGTGGTTAATCCTCCCCGTGGTTAATCCTCCCCGTGGTTAATCCTCCCCGTGGTTAATCCGTGGTTAATCCTCCCTTGGTTAATCCTTCCCACTCTTAATCTTCCCCACGGTTAATCCTCCTCATGGTTAATCCTCCCCGTGGTAAATCCTCCCTTAGTTATTCCTCCCCACGGTTAATTCTCCCGTGGTTATTCCTCCCCAGGGTTAATCCTCCCCGTGGTTAATCCACCCCGCGGTTAATCCTCCCCGCGGTTAATCCTCCCGTGGTTAAAAATCCCCACATTTAATCCTCCCCGCGGTTAATCCTCCCGTGGTTAATCCTCCCCATGGTTAATCCGTGGTTAATAATCCCATGGTAAATCCTACCCATGGTTAATCCGTGGTTAATCCTCCCGCGGTTAATCCTCCCCATGGTTAATCCTCCCCGTGGTTAATCCTCCCCGTGGTTAATCCTCCCCACGGTTAATCCTCCCCGTGGTTAATCCGTGGTTAATCCTCACGCGGTTAATCCTCCCCGTGGTTAATCCGTGGTTAATCCTCCCGCGGTTAATCCTCCCCGTGGTTAATCCGTGGTCAATCATCCCGTGATTAATCTTCCCATGGTTAATCCTACCCGCGGTTAATCCTCCCGCGGTTAATCTTCCCCATGGTTAATCCTCCACACGGTTAATCCTCCTCGTGGTTAATCCTCTCCGTGGTTAATCCATCCGCGGTTAATCCGTGGTTAATCCTCCTCGCGGTTAATCCTCCCCGTGGTTAATGATCCCGTGGTTAATCCTCCCCATGGTTAATCCGTGGTTAATCCTTCCGTGGTTAATCCTCCCAATGGTTAATGCGTGGTTAATGATCCCGTGGTTAATCCTTCCCATGGTTAATCCGTCGTTAATCCTCCTGCGGTTAATCCACCCCTTGGTTAATCCGTGGTTAATCCTCCTGAGCTTAATCCTCCCCGCGGTTAATCCTCCCGCGGTTAATCCTCCCCATGGTTAATCCTTCCCACGGTTAATCCTCCTCGTGCTTAATCCTCCCTTTGGTTAATCCTCCCCGCGGTTCATCCTCCCGTGGTTAATCCTCGCCATGGTTAATCCACCCCACGTTTAATTCTCCCATGGTTATTCCTCCCCACGGTTAATCCTCCCGTGGTTAATCCTCCACATGCTTAATCTGTGGTTAATCGTCCCGCGGTTAATTCTCCCTGTGGTTAATTCTCCCTGTGGTTAATCCGTGGTTAATCCACCCGTGGTTAATCCTCCTGTGGTTAATCATTCCTTCGGTTAATCCTCCCGTGGTTAATCATCCCCATGGTTAATCCACCCCACGGATAATCCTCCTCGTGGTTAATCCTCCCCGTGGTTAATCCTCCCCGTGGTTAATCCTCCCTGTGGTTAATCCGTGGTTAATCCTCCCTTGGTTAATCCTCCCCACTCTTAATCTTCCCCACGGTTAATCCTCCTCATGGTTAATCCTCCCCGTGGTAAATCCTCCCTTGGTTAATCCTCCCCACGGTTAATTCTCCCATGGTTATTCCTCCCCAGGGTTAATCCTCCCCGTGGTTAATCCACCCCGCGGTTAATCCTCCCCGCGGTTAATCCTCCCGTGGTTAAAAATCCCCACATTTAATCCTCCCCGCGGTTAATCCTCCCGTGGTTAATCCTCCCCATGGTTAATCCGTGGTTAATCCTCCCATGGTAAATCCTACCCATGGTTAATCCGTGGTTAATCCTCCCGCGGTTAATCCACCCCTTGGTTAATCCGTGGTTAATCCTCCTGTGGTTAATACTCCCCGCGGTTAATCCTCCCGCGGTTAATCCTCCCCATGGTTAATCCTTCCCACGGTTAATCCTCCTCGTGCTTAATCCTCCCTTTGGTTAATCCTCCCCGCGGTTCATCCTCCCGTGGTTAATCCTCGCCATGGTTAATCCACCCCACGTTTAATTCTCCCATGGTTATTCCTCCCCACGGTTAATCCTCCCGTGGTTAATCCTCCACATGCTTAATCTGTGGTTAATCGTCCCGCGGTTAATTCTCCCTGTGGTTAATTCTCCCTGTGGTTAATCCGTGGTTAATCCACCCGTGGTTAATCCTCCTGTGGTTAATCATTCCTGCGGTTAATCCTCCCGCGGTTAATCATCCCCACGGTTAATCCACCCCACGGTTAATCCTCCTCGTGGTTAATCCTCCCCGTGGTTAATCCTCCCCGTGGTTAATCCTCCCCGTGGTTAATCCGTGGTTAATCCTCCCTTGGTTAATCCTTCCCACTCTTAATCTTCCCCACGGTTAATCCTCCTCATGGTTAATCCTCCCCGTGGTAAATCCTCCCTTGGTTAATCCTCCCCACGGTTAATTCTCCCGTGGTTATTCCTCCCCAGGGTTAATCCTCCCCGTGGTTAATCCACCCCGCGGTTAATCCTCCCCGCGGTTAATCCTCCCGTGGTTAAAAATCCCCACATTTAATCCTCCCCGCGGTTAATCCTCCCGTGGTTAATCCTCCCCATGGTTAATCCGTGGTTAATAATCCCATGGTAAATCCTACCCATGGTTAATCCGTGGTTAATCCTCCCGCGGTTAATCCTCCCCATGGTTAATCCTCCCCGTGGTTAATCCTCCCCGTGGTTAATCCTCCCCACGGTTAATCCTCCCCGTGGTTAATCCGTGGTTAATCCTCCCATGGTTAATCTTCCCCGTGGTTAATCCGTGGTTAATCCTCCCGCGGTTAATCCTCCCCGTGGTTAATCCGTGGTCAATCATCCCGTGATTAATCTTCCCATGGTTAATCCTACCCGCGGTTAATCCTCCCGCGGTTAATCTTCCCCATGGTTAATCCTCCGCACGGTTAATCCTCCTCGTGGTTAATCCTCCCCGTGGTTAATCCATCCGCGGTTAATCCGTGGTTAATCCTCCTCGCGGTTAATCCTCCCCGTGGTTAAAGATCCCGTGGTTAATCCTCCCCATGGTTAATCCGTGGTTAATCCTCCCGTGGTTAATCCTCCCAATGGTTAATGCGTGGTTAATGATCCCGTGGTTAATCCTTCCCATGGTTAATCCGTCGTTAATCCTCCCTTGGTTAATCCTCCCCACGGTTAATTCTCCCGTGGTTATTCCTCCCCAGGGTTAATCCTCCCCGTGGTTAATCCACCCCGCGGTTAATCCTCCCCGCGGTTAATCCTCCCGTGGTTAAAAATCCCCACATTTAATCCTCCCCGCGGTTAATCCTCCCGTGGTTAATCCTCCCCATGGTTAATCCGTGGTTAATAATCCCATGGTAAATCCTACTCATGGTTAATCCGTGGTTAATCCTCCCGCGGTTAATCCACCCCTTGGTTAATCCGTGGTTAATCCTCCTGTGGTTAATCCTCCCCGCGGTTAATCCTCCCGCGGTTAATCCTCCCCATGGTTAATCCTTCCCACGGTTAATCCTCCTCGTGCTTAATCCTCCCTTTGGTTAATCCTCCCCGCGGTCCATCCTCCCGTGGTTAATCCTCGCCATGGTTAATCCACCCCACGTTTAATTCTCCCATGGTTATTCCTCCCCACGGTTAATCCTCCCGTGGTTAATCCTCCACATGCTTAATCTGTGGTTAATCGTCCCGCGGTTAATTCTCCCTGTGGTTAATTCTCCCTGTGGTTAATCCGTGGTTAATCCTCCCCGTGGTTAATCCTCCTGTGGTTAATCATTCCTGCGGTTAATCCTCCCCACTCTTAATCTTCCCCACGGTTAATCCTCCTCATGGTTAATCCTCCCCGTGGTAAATCCTCCCTTGGTTAATCCTCCCCACGGTTAATTCTCCCGTGGTTAATCCTCCCCAGGGTTAATCCTCCCCGTGGTTAATCCACCCCGCGGTTAATCCTCCCCGCGGTTAATCCTCCCGTGGTTAAAAATCCCCACATTTAATCCTCCCCGCGGTTAATCCTCCCGAGGTTAATCCTCCCCATGGTTAATCCGTGGTTAATAATCCCATGGTAAATCCTACCCATGGTTAATCCGTGGTTAATCCTCCCGCGGTTAATCCACCCCTTGGTTAATCCGTGGTTAATCCTCCTGTGGTTAATCCTCCCCGCGGTTAATCCTCCCGCGGTTAATCCTCCCCATGGTTAATCCTTCCCACGGTTAATCCTCCTCGTGCTTAATCCTCCCTTTGATTAATCCTCCCCGCTGTTCATCCTCCCGTGGTTAATCCTCGCCATGGTTAATCCACCCCACGTTTAATTCTCCCATGGTTATTCCTCCCCACGGTTAATCCTCCCGTGGTTAATCCTCCACATGCTTAATCTGTGGTTAATCGTCCCGCGGTTAATTCTCCCTGTGGTTAATTCTCCCTGTGGTTAATCCGTGGTTAATCCACCCGTGGTTAATCCTCCTGTGGTTAATCATTCCTGCGGTTAATCCTCCCGCGGTTAATCATCCCCACGGTTAATCCACCCCACGGTTAATCCTCCTCGTGGTTAATCCTCCCCGTGGTTAATCCTCCCCGTGGTTAATGCTCCCCGTGGTTAATCCGTGGTTAATCCTCCCTTGGTTAATCCTCCCCACTCTTTATCTTCCCCACGGTTAATCCTCCTCATGGTTAATCCTCCCCGTGGTAAATCCTCCCTTGGTTAATCCTCCCCACGGTTAATTCTCCCGTGGTTATTCCTCCCAAGGGTTAATCCTCCCCGTGGTTAATCCACCCCGCGGTTAATCCTCCCCGCGGTTAATCCTCCCGTGGTTAAAAATCCCCACATTTAATCCTCCCCGCGGTTAATCCTCCCGTGGTTAATCCTCCCCATGGTTAATCCGTGGTTAATAATCCCATGGTAAATCCTACCCATGGTTAATCTGTGGTTAATCCTCCCGCGGTTAATCCTCCCCATGGTTAATCCTCCCCGTGGTTAATCCTCCCCGTGGTTAATCCTCCCCACGGTTAATCCGTGGTTAATCCTCCCGTTGTTAATCCTCCCAATGGTTAATGCGTGGTTAATGATCCCGTGGTTAATCCTTCCCATGGTTAATCCGTCGTTAATCCTCCCGCGGTTAATCCACCCCTTGGTTAATCCGTGGTTAATCCTCCTGTGGTTAATCCTCCCCGCGGTTAATCCTCCCGTGGTTAATCCTCCCCATGGTTAATCCTTCCCACGGTTAATCCTCCTCGTGCTTAATCCTCCCTTTGGTTAATCCTCCCCGCGGTTCATCCTCCCGTGGTTAATCCTCCACATGCTTAATCTGTGGTTAATCGTCCTGCGGTTAATTCTCCCTGTGGTTAATTCTCCCTGTGGTTAATCCGTGGTTAATCCACCCGTGGTTAATCCTCCTGTGGTTAATCATTCCTGCGGTTAATCCTCCCGCGGTTAATCATCCCCACGGTTAATCCGTGGTTAATAATCCCATGGTAAATCCTACCCATGGTTAATCCGTGGTTAATCCTCCCGCGGTTAATCCTCCCCATGGTTAATCCTCCCCGTGGTTAATCCTCCCCGTGGTTAATCCTCCCCACGGTTAATCCTCCCCGTGGTTAATCCGTGGTTAATCCTCACGCGGTTAATCCTCCCCGTGGTTAATCCGTGGTTAATCCTCCCGCGGTTAATCCTCCCCGTGGTTAATCCGTGGTCAATCATCCCGTGATTAATCTTCCCATGGTTAATCCTACCCGCGGTTAATCCTCCCGCGGTTAATCTTCCCCATGGTTAATCCTCCACACGGTTAATCCTCCTCGTGGTTAATCCTCCCCGTGGTTAATCCATCCGCGGTTAATCCGTGGTTAATCCTCCTCGCGGTTAATCCTCCCCGTGGTTAATGATCCCGTGGTTAATCCTCCCCATGGTTAATCCGTGGTTAATCCTTCCGTGGTTAATCCTCCCAATGGTTAATGCGTGGTTAATGATCCCGTGGTTAATCCTTCCCATGGTTAATCCGTCGTTAATCCTCCTGCGGTTAATCCACCCCTTGGTTAATCCGTGGTTAATCCTCCTGTGCTTAATCCTCCCCGCGGTTAATCCTCCCGCGGTTAATCCTCCCCATGGTTAATCCTTCCCACGGTTAATCCTCCTCGTGCTTAATCCTCCCTTTGGTTAATCCTCCCCGCGGTTCATCCTCCCGTGGTTAATCCTCGCCATGGTTAATCCACCCCACGTTTAATTCTCCCATGGTTATTCCTCCCCACGGTTAATCCTCCCGTGGTTAATCCTCCACATGCTTAATCTGTGGTTAATCGTCCCGCGGTTAATTCTCCCTGTGGTTAATTCTCCCTGTGGTTAATCCGTGGTTAATCCACCCGTGGTTAATCCTCCTGTGGTTAATCATTCCTTCGGTTAATCCTCCCGCGGTTAATCATCCCCATGGTTAATCCACCCCACGGATAATCCTCCTCGTGGTTAATCCTCCCCGTGGTTAATCCTCCCCGTGGTTAATCCGTGGTTAATCCTCCCTTGGTTAATCCTCCCCACTCTTAATCTTCCCCACGGTTAATCCTCCTCATGGTTAATCCTCCCCGTGGTAAATCCTCCCTTGGTTAATCCTCCCCATGGTTAATTCTCCCGTGGTTATTCCTCCCCAGGGTTAATCCTCCCCGTGGTTAATCCACCCCGCGGTTAATCCTCCCCGCGGTTAATCCTCCCGTGGTTAAAAATCCCCACATTTAATACTCCCCGCGGTTAATCCTCCCGTGGTTAATCCTCCCCATGGTTAATCCGTGGTTAATAATCCCATGGTAAATCCTACCCATGGTTAATCCGTGGTTAATCCTCCCGCGGTTAATCCTCCCCATGGTTAATCCTCCCCGTGGTTAATCCTCCCCGTGGTTAATCCTCCCCACGGTTAATCCTCCCCGTGGTTAATCCGTGGTTAATCCTCCCGTGGTTAATCCTCCCCGTGGTTAATCCGTGGTTAATCCTCCCGCGGTTAATCCTCCCCGTGGTTAATCCGTGGTCAATCATCCCGTGATTAATCTTCCCATGGTTAATCCTACCCGCGGTTAATCCTCCCGCGGTTAATCTTCCCCATGGTTAATCCTCCGCACGGTTAATCCTCCTCGTGGTTAATCCTCCCCGTGGTTAATCCATCCGCAGTTAATCCGTGGTTAATCCTCCTCGCGGTTAATCCTCCCCGTGGTTAATGATCCCGTGGTTAAACCTCCCCATGGTTAATCCGTGGTTAATCCTCCCGTGGTTAATCCTCCCAATGGTTAATGCGTGGTTAATGATCCCGTGGTTAATCCTTCCCATGGTTAATCCGTCGTTAATCCTCCCGCGGTTAATCCACCCCTTGGTTAATCCGTGGTTAATCCTCCTGTGGTTAATCCTCCCCGCGGTTAATCCTCCCGTGGTTAATCCTCCCCATGGTTAATCCTTTCCACGGTTAATCCTCCTCGTGCTTAATCATCCCTTTGGTTAATCCTCCCCGCGGTTCATCCTCCCGTGGTTAATCCTCGCCATGGTTAATCCACCCCATGTTTAATTCTCCCATGGTTATTCCTCCCCACGGTTAATCCTCCCGTGGTTAATCCTCCCCATGGTTAATCCTCCCCATGGTTAAGCCGTGGTTAATGATCCCGTGGTTATTCCTCCCCATGGTTAATCCGTGGTTAATGATCCCATGGTTAATCCTCCCCATGGTTAATCTGTGGGTAATCCTCCCGTGGTTAATCTTCCTCGTGGTTAATCCTCCCCGTGGCAAATCCTGCTCGTGGTTAATCCTCCCATGGTTAATCATCTGCACGGTTAATTCTCCTGTGGTTATTCCTCCCCACGGTTAATCCACCCCGTGGTTAATCCTCCTCGTGGTTAATCCTCCCGTGGTTAACCCTCCCCACGGTTAATCCTCCCTGTGGTTAATCCTCCCGTGGTTAATCCTCGCCATGGTTAATCCTCCCCACGGTTAATTCTCCCGTGGTTATTCCTCCCACGGTTAAACCTCCCGTGGTTAATCCTCCCCGTGGTTAATCCTCCCCGTGGTTAATCTTCCCCTTGGTTAATCCTCCACACGGTTAATCTTCCCGTGGTTAAACCTCCCGGCGGTTAATCATCCCCGTGGTTAATCCTCCCCGTGGTTAATCCGTGGTTACTTCTCCCGTGGTTAATCCTCCCCATGGTTAATCCGTGGTTAATCCTCCCGTGGTTAATCCTCCCCATGGTTAATCCGTGGTTAATGATCCCGTGGCTAATCCTCCCCATGGTTAATCCTCCCCGCGGTTAATCCTCCCCATGGTTAATGCTTCCCGTGGTTAATCCTCCCAATGGTTAATCGGTGGTCAATGATCCCGTGGTTAATCCTCCACATGCTTAATCTGTGGTTAATCGTCCCGCGGTTAATTCTCCCTGTGGTTAATTCTCCCTGTGGTTAATCCGTGGTTAATCCACCCGTGGTTAATCCTCCTGTGGTTAATCATTCCTGCGGTTAATCCTCCCGCGGTTAATCATCCCCACGGTTAATCCACCCCACGGTTAATCCTCCTCGTGGTTAATCCTCCCCGTGGTTAATCCTCCCCGTGGTTAATCCGTGGTTAATCCTCCCTTGGTTAATCCTCCCCACTCTTAATCTTCCTCACGGTTAATCCTCCTCATGGTTAATCCTCCCCGTGGTAAATCCTCCCTTGGTTAATCCTCCCCACGGTTAATTCTCCCGTGGTTATTCCTCCCCAGGGTTAATCCTCGCCGTGGTTAATCCACCCCGTGGTTAATCCTCCCCGCGGATAATCCTCCCGTGGTTAAAAATCCCCACATTTAATCCTCCCCGCGGTTAATCCTCCCGTGGTTAATCCTCCCCATGGTTAATCCGTGGTTAATAATCCCATGGTAAATCCTACCCATGGTTAATCCGTGGTTAATCCTCCCGCGGTTAATCCTCCCCATGGTTAATCCTCCCCGTGGTTAATCCTCCCTGTGGTTAATCCTCCCCACGGTTAATCCTCCCCGTGGTTAATCCGTGGTTAATCCTCCCGCGGTTAATCCTCCCCATGGTTAATCCGTGGTTAATCCTCCCGCGGTTAATCCTCCCCGTGGTTAATCCGTGGTCAATCATCCCGTGATTAATCTTCCCATGGTTAATCCTACCCGCGGTTAATCCTCCCGCGGTTAATCTTCCCCATGGTTTATCCTCCGCACGGTTAATCCTCCTCGTGGTTAATCCTCCCCGTGGTTAATCCATCCGCGGTTAATCCGTGGTTAATCCTCCCGTGGTTAATCCTCGCCATGGTTAATCCTCCCCATGCTTAATTCTCCCGTGGTTATTCCTCCCCACGGTTAATCCTCCTGTGGTTAATCCTCCCCATGGTTAATCTGTGGGTAATCCTCCCGTGGTTAATCCTCCCCATGGTTAATCCGTGGTTAATGATCCCGTTGTTATTCCTCCCCGAGGTTAATCCGTGGTTAATGATCCCGTGGTTAATCCTCCCCATGGTTATTCCGTGGGTAATCCTCCCCGTGGTTAATCATCCCGTGGTTAATCCTCGCCATGGTTATTCCTCCCCACGGTTAATCCTCCCACGGTTAAACCTCCCGTGGTTAATCCTCCCCGTGGTTAATCCTCCCCGTGGTTAATCTTCCCCTTGGTTAATCCTCCACACGGTTAATCTTCCCGTGGTTAAACCTCCCGGCGGTTAATCATCCCCGTGGTTAATCCTCCCCGTGGTTAATCCGTGGTTACTTTTCCCGTGGTTAATCCTCCCCATGGTTAATCCGTGGTTAATCCTCCCGTGGTTAATCCTCCCCATGGTTAATCCGTGGTTAATGATCCCGTGGCTAATCCTCCACATGCTTAATCTGTGGTTAATCCTCCCCGCGGTTAATCCTCCCAATGGTTAATGCTTCCCGCGGTTAATCCTCCCAATGGTTAATCGGTGGTCAATGATCCCGTGGTTAATCCTCCACATGCTTAATCTGTGGTTAATCGTCCCGCGGTTAATTCTCCCTGTGGTTAATTCTCCCTGTGGTTAATCCGTGGTTAATCCACCCGTGGTTAATCCTCCTGTGGTTAATCATTCCTGCGGTTAATCCTCCCGCGGTTAATCATCCCCATGGTTAATCCACCCCACGGTTAATCCTCCTCGTGGTTAATCCTCCCCGTGGTTAATCCTCCCCGTGGTTAATCCTCCCCATGGTTAATCCGTGGTTAATCCTCCCTTGGTTAATCCTCCCCACTCTTAATCTTCCCCACGGTTAATTCTCCTCATGGTTAATCCTCCCCGTGGTAAATCCTCCCTTGGTTAATCCTCCCCACGGTTAATTCTCCCGTGGTTATTCCTCCCCAGGGTTAATCCTCCCCGTGGTTAATCCACCCCGCGGTTAATCCTCCCCGCGGTTAATCCTCCCGTGGTTAAAAATCCCCACATTTAATCCTCCCCGCGGTTAATCCTCCCATGGTTAATCCTCCCCATGGTTAATCCGTGGTTAATAATGCCATGGTAAATCCTACCCATGGTTAATCCGTGGTTAATCCTCCCGCGGTTAATCCTCCCCATGGTTAATCCTCCCCGTGGTTAATCCTCCCCGTGGTTAATCCTCCCCACGGTTAATCCTCCTCGTGGTTAATCCTCCCCGTGGTTAATCCATCCGCGGTCAATCCGTGGTTAATCCTCCCCGCGGTTAATCCTCCCTGTGGTTAATCCTCCTGTGGTTAATCCTCGCCATGGTTAATCCTCCCCATGCTTAATTCTCCCGTGGTTATTCCTCCCGTGGTTAATCCTCCTGTGGTTAATCCTCCCCATGGTTAATCTGTGGGTAATCCTCCCGTGGTTAATCCTCCCCATGGTTAATCCGTGGTTAATGATCCCGTTGTTATTCCTCCCCGAGGTTAATCTGTGGTTAATGATCCCGTAGTTAATCCTCCCCATGGTTATTCCGTGGGTAATCCTCCCCGTGGTTAATCATCCCGTGGTTAATCCTCGCCATGGTTATTCCTCCCCACGGTTAATCCTCCCACGGTTAAACCTCCCGTGGTTAATCCTCCCCGTGGTTAATCCTCCCCGTGGTTAATCTTCCCCTTGGTTTATCCTCCACACGGTTAATCTTCCCGTGGTTAAACCTCCCGGCGGTTAATCATCCCCGTGGTTAATCCTCCCCGTGGTTAATCCGTGGTTACTTTTCCCGTGGTTAATCCTCCCCATGGTTAATCCGTGGTTAATCCTCCCGTGGTTAATCCTCCCCATGGTTAATCCGTGGTTAATGATCCCGTGGCTAATCCTCCACATGCTTAATCTGTGGTTAATCCTCCCCGCGGTTAATCCTCCCAATGGTTAATGCTTCCCGCGGTTAATCCTCCCAATGGTTAATCGGTGGTCAATGATCCCGTGGTTAATCCTCCACATGCTTAATCTGTGGTTAATCGTCCCGCGGTTAATTATCCCTGTGGTTAATTCTCCCTGTGGTTAATCCGTGGTTAATCCACCCGTGGTTAATCCTCCTGTGGTTAATCATTCCTGCGGTTAATCCTCCCGTGGTTAATCATCGCCATGGTTAATCCACCCCACGGTTAATCCTCCTCGTGGTTAATCCTCCCCGTGGTTAATCCTCCCCGTGGTTAATCCTCCCCGTGGTTAATCCGTGGTTAATCCTCCCTTGGTTAATCCTCCCCACTCTTAATCTTCCCCACGGTTAATTCTCCTCATGGTTAATCCTCCCCGTGGTAAATCCTCCCTTGGTTAATCCTCCCCACGGTTAATTCTCCCGTGGTTATTCCTCCCCAGGGTTAATCCTCCCCGTGGTTAATCCACCCCACGGTTAATCCTCCCCGCGGTTAATCCTCCCGTGGTTAAAAATCCCCACATTTAATCCTCCCCGCGGTTAATCGTCCCATGGTTAATCCTCCCCATGGTAAATCCGTGGTTAATAATGCCATGGTAAATCCTACCCATGGTTAATCCGTGGTTAATCCTCCCGCGGTTAATCCTCCCCATGGTTAATCCTCCCCGTGGTTAATCCTCCCCGTGGTTAATCCTCCCCACGGTTAATCCTCCTCATGGTTAATCCTCCCCGTGGTTAATCCATCCGCGGTCAATCCGTGGTTAATCCTCCCCGCGGTTAATCCTCCCTGTGGTTAATGATCCCGTGGTTAATCCTCCCCATGGTTAATCCGTGGTTAATCCTATCCGTGGTTAATCCGAGGGTAATCCTCCCGTGGTTAATCCTCCCGTGGTTAATCCTCCCCGCTGTTAATCCTCCCGCGGTTAATCCTCCCCACGGTTAATCCTCCTCATGCTTAATCCTCCCTTTGGTTAATCCTCACCGCGGTTCATCCACCCGTGGTTAATCCTCGCCATGGTTAATCCTCCCGACGGTTAATTCACCCGTGGTTATTCCTCCCGACGGTTAATCCTCCCATGGTTAATCCTCCCCATGGTTAATCCGTGGTTATTCCTCCCGTGGTTAATCCTCCCCATGGTTAATCCGTGGGTAATCCTCCCGTGGTTAATCTTCCTCGTGGTTAATCCTCCCCGTGGCAAATCCTGCTCGTTGTTAATCCTCCCGTGGTTAATCCTCTGCACGGTTAATTCTCCCGTGGTTATTCCTCCCCACAGTTAATCCTCCCCGTGGTTAATCCTCCCGTGGTTAACCCTCCCCACGGTTAAACCTCCCCCTGGTTAATCCTCCTGTCGTTAATCCTCGCCATGGTTAATCCTCCCCACGGTTAATTATCCCGTGGTTATTCCTCCCACAGTTAAACCTCCCGTGGTTAATCCCCCCGTGGTTAATCCTCCCCGTGGTTAATCTTCCCCGCGGTTAATCCTCCACACGGTAAATCCTCCCGTGGTTAAACCTCCCGTCGGTCAATCCTCCTCGCGGTTAATCCTCCTGTGGTTAATCCTCCTGTGGTTAATCCTCCCCGTGGTTAATCATCACCATGGTTAATCCTCCCGTGGTTAATCCTCCCCGCGGTTAATCCTCCCCGTGGTTAATCCTCCCCGTGGTTAATCCGTGATTAATCCTCCCGTAGTTAATCCTCCCAATGGTTAATGCCTGGTTAATGATCCCGTGGTTAATCCTCCCCATGGTTAATCCGTGGTTAATCCTCCCGCGGTTAATCCTCCCCGTGGTTAATCCGTGGTTAATCCTCCCATGGTTAATCCTCCCGGCGGTTAATCCTCCCGCGGTTAATCCTCCCCATGGTTAATCCTTCCCACGGTTAATCCTCCTCGTGCTTAATCCTCCCTTTGGTTAATCCTCCCCGCGGTTCATCCTCCCGTGGTTAATCCTCGCCATGGTTAATCCTCCCCACGGTTAATTCTCCCATGGTTATTCCTCCCCACGGTTAATCCTCCCATGGTTAATCCTCCCCATGGTTAATCCATGGTTAATCCTCCCGTGGTTAATCCTCCCCATGGTTAAGCCGTGGTTAATGATCCCGTAGTTATTCCTCCCCATGGTTAATCCGTGGTTAATGATCCAATGGTTAATCCTCCCCATGGTTAATCCGTGGGTAATCCTCCCGTGGTTAATCTTCCTCGTGGTTAATCCTCCCCGTGGCAAATCCTGCTCGTGGTTAATCCTCCCGTGGTTAACCCTCCCCACGGTTAATCCTCCCCGTGGTTAATCCTCCCGTGGTTAATCCTCGCCATGGTTAATCCTCCCCAGACGGTTAATTCTCCCGTGGTTATACCTCCCACGGTTAAACCTCCCGTGGTTAATCCTCCCCGTGGTTAATCCTCCCCATGGTTAATCTTCCCCGCGGTTAATCCTCCACACGGTTAATCCTCCTGTGGTTAATCCTCCCCATGGTTAATCCGTGGTTAATCCTCCCATGGTTAATCATCCCCATGGTTAATCCGTGGTTAATGAATCCGTGGTTATTCCTCCCCGAGGTTAATCCGTGGTTAATGATCCCGTGGTTAATCTTCCCCATGGTTAATCCGTGGTTAATCCTCCCCGTGGTTAATCATCCCGTGGTTAATCCTCGCCATGGTTAATCCTCCCCACGGTTAATTCTCCCATGGTTATTCCTCCCCACGGTTAATCCTCCCGTGGTAAATCCTCCCCGTGGTTAATCCTCCCCACGGTTAATCATCCTCGTGGTTAATCCTCCCCGTGGTTAATCCATCCTCGATCAATCCGTGGTTAATCCTCCCCGCGGTTAATCCTCCCCGTGGTTAATGATCCCGTGGTTAATCCTCCCCATGGTTAATCCGTGGTTACTCCTATCCGTGGTTAATCCGTGGTTAATCCTCCCGTGGTTAATCCTCCCGTGGTTAATCCTCCCCGCGGTTACTCCTCCCGCGGTTAATCCTCCCGCGGTTAATCTTCCCCATGGTTAATCCTCCTCATGCTTAATCCTCCCTTTGGTTAATCCTCACCGCGGTTCATCCTCCCGTGGTTAATCCTCGCCATGGTTAATCCTCCCGACGGTTAATTCTCCCGTGGTTATTCCTCCCCACGGTTAATCCTCCCGTGGTTAATCCTCCCCATGGTTAATCCGTGGTTAATCCTCCCGTGGTTAATCCTCCCCATGGTTAATCCATGGGTAATCCTCCCGTGGTTAATCTTCCTCGTGGTTAATACTCCCCGTGGCAAATCCTGCTCGTGGTTAATCCTCCCGTGGTTAATCCTCTGCACGGTTAATTCTCCCGTGGTTATTCCTCCCCACAGTTAATCCTCCCCGTGGTTAATCTTCCCGTGGTTAACCCTCCCCATGTTTAATCCTCCCCGTGGTTAATCCTCCTGTGGTTAATCCTCGCCATGGTTAATCCTCCCCACGGTTAATTATCCAGTGGTTATTCCTCCCACGGTTAAACCTCCCGTGGTTAATCCCCCCGTGGTTAATCCTACCCGTGGTTAATCTTCCCCGCGGTTAATCCTCCACACGGTAAATCCTCCCGTGGTTAAACCTCCCGGCGGTTAATCCTCCCCACGGTTAATCCTCCTGTTGTTAATCCTCCTGTGGTTAATCCTCCCCGTGGTTAATCCTCACAATGGTTAATCCTCCCGTGGTTAATCCTCCCCGCGGTTAATCCTCCCCATGGTTAATGCATGGTTAATGATCCCGTGGTTAATCCTTCCCATGGTTAATCCGTCGTTAATCCTCCCGCGGTTAATCCACCCCTTGGTTAATCCGTGGTTAATCCTCCTGTGGTTAATCCTCCCCGCGGTTAATCCTCCCGCGGTTAATCCTCCCCATGGTTAATCCTTCCCACGGTTAATCCTCCTCGTGCTTAATCCTCCCTTTGGTTAATCCTCCCCGCGGTTCATCCTCCCGTGGTTAATCCTCGCCATGGTTAATCCACCCCACAGTTAATTCTCCCATGGTTATTCCTCCCCACGGTTAATCCTCCCGTGGTTAATCCTCCCCATGGTTAATCCATGGTTAATCGTCCTGTGGTTAATCCTCCCGTGGTTAATCCTCTGCACGGTTAATTCTCCCGTGGTTATTCCTCCCCACAGTTAATCCTCCCCGTGGTTAATCCTCCTCGTGGTTAATCTGCCCGTGGTTAACCCTCCCCACGGTTAATCCTCCCCATGGTTAATCCTCCTGTGGTTAATCCTCGCCATGGTTAATCCTCCCCACGGTTAATTATCCCGTGGTTATTCCTCCCACGGTTAATCCTCCTGTGGTTAATCCTCCTGTGGTTAATCCTCCCCGTGGTTAATCCTCACCATGGTTAATCCTCCCCGCGGTTAATCCTCCCCATGGTTAATCCTCCCCGCGGTTAATCCTCCCCGTGGTTAATCCGTGGTTAATCCTCCCGTGGTTAATCCTCCCAATGGTTAATCCATATGGAATGATCCCGTGGTTAATCCTCCCCATGGTTAATCCGTGGTTAATCCTCCCGTGGTTAATCCTCCCGCGGTTAATCCTCCCCATGGTTAATCCTTCCCACGGTTAATCCTCCTCTGGTTAATCCTCCCGTGGTTAATCCTACCCACGGTTAATCCTCCCCATAGTTAATCCTCCCGTGGTTAATCCACGCCATGGTCAATCCTCCCCACAGTTAATTCTCCCGTGGTTATTCCTTACCACGGCTTATCCTCCCCGTGGTTAATCCTCCCCGTGGTTAATCCTCCCCGTGGTTAATACTCCCCGCGGTTAATCCTCCCCATGGTTAATCCGTGGTCAATCATTCCGTGATTAATCTTCCCATGGTTAATCCTACCCGCGGTTAATCCTCCCGCGGTTAATCTTCCCCACGGTTAATCCTCCGCACGGTTAATCCTCCTCGTGGTTAATCCTCCCCGTGGTTAATCCATCCGCGGTTAATCTGTGGTTAATCCTCCTCGCGGTTAATCCTCCCCGTGGTTAATGATCCCGTGGTTAATCCTCCCCATGGTTAATCCGTGGTTAATCCTCCCGTGGTTAATCCTCCCCGTGAGTAATCCGTGGTTAATCATCCCGTGGTTAATCTTCCCATGGTTAATCCTCCCCGCGGTTAATCCTCCCATGATTAATCTTCCCCATGGTTAATCCTCCCCACGGTTAATCCTCCTCATGGTTAATCCTCCCCATGGTTAATCCATCCGCGGTTAATCCGTGGTTAATCTGCCCCGCGGTTAATCCTCCCCGTGGTTAATGATCCCGTGGTTAATCATCCCCATGGTTAATCAGTGGTTAATCCTCCCGCGGTTAATCCTCCCCATGGTTAATCCGTGGTCAATCATCCCGTGATTAATCTTCCCATGGTTAATCCTACCCGTGGTTAATCCTCCTGCGGTTAATCTTCCCTACGGTTAATCCTCCCCACGGTTAATCCTCCTCGTGGTTAATCCTCCCCGTGGTTAATCCATCCGCGGTTAATCCATGGTTAATCCTCCTCGCGGTTAATCCTCCCCGTGGTTAATGATCCCGTGGTTAACCCTCCCCATGGTTAATCCGTGGTTAATCCTCCCGTGGTTAATCCTCTGCACGGTTAATTCTCCCGTGGTTATTCCTCCCCACAGTTAATCCTCCCCGTGGTTAATCCTCCCCGTGGTTAATCCGCCCGCGGTTAACCCTCCCCACGGTTAATCCTCCCCGTGGTTAATCCTCCCGTGGTTAATCCTCGCCATGGTTAATCCTCCCCACGGTTAATTATCCCGTGGTTATTCCTCCCACGGTTAAACCTCCCGTGGTTAATCCTCCTCGTGGTTATTCGTCCCCGTGGTTAATCTTCCCCGCGGTTAATCCTCCACACGGTTAATCCTCCCGTGGTTAAACCTCCCGGCGGTTAATCCTCCCCGCGGTTAATCCTCCTGTGGTTAATCCTCCTGTGGTAAATCCTCCCCGTGGTTAATCCTCACCATCGTTAATGCTCCCCGCAGTTAATCCTCCCCATGGTTAATCCTCCCCGCGGTTAATCCTCCCCATGGTTAATCCGTGGTTAATCCTCCCGTGGTTAATCCTCCCAATGGTTAATCCGTGGTTAATGATCCCGTGGTTAATCCTCCCCATGGTTAATCCGTGGTTAATCCTCCCGTGGTTAATCCTCCCGTGGTTAAGCCTCGACGTGGTTAATCCTCCCGCAGTAAAGCCTTCCCGTGGTTAATCCGTGGTTAATCCTCCCGTGGTCAATCCTCCCAATGGTTAATCCGTGGTTAATGATCCCATGGTTAATCCTCCCCGTGGTTAATCCGTGGTTAATCCTCCTGTGGTTAATCCTCCCGTGGTTAATCCTCCCCGCGGTTCATCCTCCCGCGGTTAATCCTCCCCATGGTTAATCCTCCCCACGGTAATCCTCCTCTGGTTAATCCTCCCGTGGTTAATCCTCCCCACGGTTAATCCTCCCCGTGGTTAATCCTCCCGTGGTTAATCCTCCACGTGGTTAATCCTCCCGCAGTTAAGCCTTCCCGTGGTTAATCCGTGGTTAATCCTCCCGTGGAAAATCCTCCCAATGGTTAATCCGTGGTTAATGATCCCATGGTTAATCCTCCCCGTGGTTAATCCGTGGTTAATCCTCCTGTGGTTAATCCTCCCGTGGTTAATCCTCCCCGCGGTTCATCCTCCCGCGGTTAATCCTCCCCATGGTTAAACCTTCCCACGGTTAATCCTCCTCTGGTTAATCCTCCCGTGGTTAATCCTCCCCACGGTTAATCCTCCCCGTGGTTAATCCTCCCGTGGTTAATCCTCGCCATGGTCAATCCTCCCTACAGTTAATTCTCCCGTGGTTATTCCTCCCCACGGCTAATCCTCCCCGTGGTTAATCCTCCCCGCGGTTAATCATCCCCGCGGTTAATCCTCCCATGGTTAAACATCCCCACGGTTAATCCTCCCCGCGGTTAATCCTCCCGTGGTTAATCCTCTCCATGGTTAATCCGTGTTTAATGATCCCATGGTAAATCCTCCCCATGGTTAATCCGTGGTTAATCCTCCCGCGGTTAATCCTCCCCATGGTTAATCCTCCCCGTGGTTAATCCTCCCCGTGGTTAATACTCCCCGCGGTTAATCCTCCCCGTGGCTAATCCGTGGTTAATCCTCCCGCGGTTAATCCTCCCCGTGGTTAATCCGTGGTCAATCATCCCGTGATTAATCTTCCCATGGTTAATCCTACCCGCGGTTAATCCTCCCGCGGTTAATCTTCCCCACGGTTAATCCTCCGCACGGTTAATCCTGCTCATAGTTAATCCTCCCCGTGGTTAATCCATCTGCGGTTAATCCGTGGTTAATCCTCCTCGCGGTTAATCCTCCCTGTGGTTAATGATCCCGTGGTTAATCCTCCCCATGGTTAATCCGTGGTTAATCCTCCCACGGTTAATCCTCCCCGTGAGTAATCCGTGGTTAATCATCCCGTGGTTAATCTTCCCATGGTTATTCCTCCCCGCGGTTAATCCTCCCATGATTAATCTTCCCCATGGTTAATCCTCCCCACGGTTAATCCTCCTCGTGGTTAATCCTCCCCATGGTTAATCCATCCGCGGTTAATCCGTGGTTAATCTGCCCCGCGGTTAATCCTCCCCGTGGTTAATGATCCCGTGGTTAATCATCCCCATGGTTAATCAGTGGTTAATCCTCCCGCGGTTAATCCTCCCCGTGGTTAATCCGTGGTTAATCCTCCCCGCGTTTAATCCTCCCGTGGTTAATCCTCGCCATGGTTAATCCTCCCCATGCTTAATTCTCCCGTGGTTATTCCTCCCCATGGTTAATTCTCCTGTGGTTAATCCTCCCCATGGTTAATCCGTAGTTAATCCTCCTGTGCTTAATCCTCCCAATGGTTAATCCTCCCACGATTAATCTTCCCCATGGTTAATCCTCCCCACAGTTAATCCTCCTCGTGGTTAATCCTCCCCATGGTTAATCCTCCCGTGGTTAATCCTTGCCATGGTTAATCCTCCCCATGCTTAATTCTCCCGTGGTTATTCCTCCCCACGGTTAATCCTCCCGTGGTTAATCCTCCCCATGGTTAATCCGTGGTTAATCCTCCCGTGGTTAATCCTCCCCATGGTTAATCCGTGGTTAATGATCCCGTGGTTATTCCTCCCCGAGGTTAATCCGTGGTTAATGATCCCGTGGTTAATCCTCCCCATGGTTAATCCGTGGGCAATCCTCCCCGTGGTAAATCATCCCGTGGTTAATCCTCGCCATGGTTATTCCTCCCCACGGTTAATTCTCCCATGGTTATTACTCCCCACAGTTAATCCTCCCGTGGTAAATCCTCCCCGTGGTTAATCCTCCCCACGGTTAATCCATCCGTTGTCAATCCGTGGTTAATCCTCCCCGCGATTAATCCTCCCGGTGGTTAATGATCCCGTGGTTAATTCTCCCCATGGTTAATCCGTGGTTAATCCTCCCCGTGGTTAATCCGTGGTTAATCCTCCCGTGGTTATTCCTCCCGTGGTTAATCCTCCCCGCGGTTAATCCTCCCGCGGTTAATCCTCCCCATGGTTAATCCTCCCCACGGTTAATCCTCCTCATGCTTAATCCTCCGTTTGGTTAATCCTCACCGCGGTTCATCCTCCCGTGGTTAATCCTCGCCATGGTTAATCCTCCCGACGGTTAATTCTCCCGTGGTTATTCCTCCCCACGGTTAATCCTCCCGTGGTTAATCCTCCCCATGGTTAATCCATGGTTAATCCTCCCGTGGTTAATCCTCCCCATGGTTAAGCCGTGGTTAATCCTCCCGTGGTTATTCCTCCCCATGGTTAATCCGTGGTTAATGATCCCATGGTTAATTCTCCCCATGGTTAAACCGTGCGTAATAATCCCGTGGTTAATCTTCCTCGCGGTTAATCCTCCCGTGGTTAATCCTCTGCACGGTCAATTCTCCCGTGGTTATTCCTCCCCACAGTTAATCCTCCCCGTGGTCAATCCTCCGCGTGGTTAATCCGCCCGTGGTTAACCCTCCCCACGGTTAATCCTCCCCGTGGTTAATCCTCCTGTGGTTAATCCTCGCCATGGTTAATCCTCCCCATGGTTAATTATCCTGTGGTTATTCCTCCCACGGTTAAACCTCCCGTGGTTAATCCTCCCCGTGGTTAATCCTCCCCGTGGTTAATCCTCCCGTGGTTAATCCTTCCGTGGTTAATCCTCCCGTGGTTAATCCTCCCCGCGGTTAATCCTCCCCGTGGTTAATCCTCCCCGTGGTTAATCCTCCCGTGGTTAATCCTCCCAATGGTCAATCCGTGGTTCATGATCCCGTGGTTAATCCTCCCTGTGGTTAATCCGTGGTTAATCCTCCCGTGGTTAATCCTCCCGTGGTTAATCCTCCCCGCGGTTCATCCTCCCGCGGTTAATCCTCCCCATGGTTAATCCTTCCCATGTTTAATCCTCCTCTGGTTAATCCTCCCGTGGTTAATCCTCCCCACGGGCAATCCTCCCCACAGTTAATTCTCCCGTGGTTATTCCTCCCCATGGCTAATCCTCCCTGTAGTTAATCCACCCCGCGGTTAATCCTCCCCGTGGTTAATCCTCCTGTGGTTAATCCTCGCCATGGTTAATCCTCCCCATGGTTAATTATCCTGTGGTTATTCCTCCCACGGTTAAACCTCCCGTGGTTAATCCTCCCCGTGGTTAATCCTCCCCGTGGTTAATCCTCCCGTGGTTAATCCTTCCGTGGTTAATCCTCCCGTGGTTAATCCTCCCCGCGGTTAATCCTCCCCGTGGTTAATCCTCCCCGTGGTTAATCCTCCCGTGGTTAATCCGTGGTTAATCCTCCCGCGGTTAATCCTCCCCGTGGTTAATCCGTGGTCAATCATCCCGTGATTAATCTTCCCATGGTTAATCCTACCCGCGGTTAATCCTCCCGCGGTTAATCTTCCCCACGGTTAATCCTCCGCACGGTTAATCCTCCTCGTGGTTAATCCTCCCCGTGGTTAATCCATCCGCGGTTAATCCGTGGTTAATCCTCCTCGCGGTTAATCCTCCCCGTGGTTAATGATCCCGTGGTTAATCCTCCCCATGGTTAATCCGTGGTTAATCCTCCCGCGGTTAATCCTCCCCGTGAGTAATCCGTGGTTAATCATCCCGTGATTAATCTTCCCATGGTTAATCCTCCCCGCGGTTAATCCTCCCCCGATTAATCTTCCCCATGGTTAATTCTCCCCACGGTTAATCCTCCTCGTGGTTAATCCTCCCCATGGTTAATCCATGCGCGGTTGATCTATGGTTAATCCGCCCCGCGGTTAATCCTCCCCGTGGTTAATGATCCCGTGGTTAATCATCCCCATGGTTAATCAGTGGTTAATCCTCCCGCGGTTAATCCTCCCCGTGGTTAATCCGTGGTTAATCCTCCCCGTGGTTAATCCTCCCGTGGTTAATCCTCGCCATGGTTAATCCTCCCCATGCTTAATTCTCCCGTGGTTATTCCTCCCCACGGTTAATCTTCCTGTGGTTAATCATCCCCATGGTTAATCAGTGGTTAATCCTCCCGCGGTTAATCCTCCCCATGGTTAATCCGTGGTTAATCCTCCCGTGGTTAATCCTCCCCATGGTTAATCCGTGGTTAATGATCCCGTGGTTATTCCTCCCCGAGGTTAATCCGTGGTTAATGATCCCGTGGTTAATCCTCCCCATGATTAATCCGTGGGTAATCCTCCCCGTGGTTCATCATCCCGTGGTTAATCCTCGCCATGGTTAATCCTCCCCACGGTTAATTGTCCCATGGTTATTCCTCCCCACGGTTAATCCTCCCGTGGTAAATCCTCCCCGTGGTTAATCCCCCCCACGGTTAATCCTCCTCGTGGTTAATCCTCCACGTGGTTCATCCATCCGCGGTCAATCCGTGGTTAATCCTCCCCGCGGTTAATCATCCCTGTGGTTAATGATCCCGTGGTTAATCCTCCCCATGGTTAATCCGTGGTTAAACCAACCGTGGTTAATCCGTGGTTAATCCTCCCGTGGTTAATCCTCCCGCGGTTAATCCTCACCGCGGTTACTCCTCCCGCGGTTAATCCTCCCGCGGTTAATCCTCCCCACGGTTAATCCTCCTCATGCTTAATCCTCCCTTTGGTTAATCCTCACCGCGGTTCATCCACCCGTGGTTAATCCTCGCCATGGTTAATCCTCCCGACGGTTAATTCTCACGTGGTTATTCCTCCCCACGGTTAATCCTCCCGTGGTTAATCCTCCCCATGGTTAATCCGTGGTTATTCCTCCCGTGGTTAATCCTCCCCATGGTTAATCCGTGGGTAATCCTCCCGTGGTTAATCTTCCTCGTGGTTATTCCTCCCCGTGGCAAATCCTGCTCGTGGTTAATCCTCCCGTGGTTAATCCTCTGCACGGTTAATTCTCCCGTGGTTATTCCTTCCCACAGTTAATCCTCCCCGTGGTTAATCCTCCCGTGGTTAACCCTCCCCACGGTTAATCCTCCCCGTGGTTAATCCTCCTGTGGTTAATCCTCGCCAGGTTAATCCTCCCCACGGTTAATTATCCCGTGGTTAATCCTCCCACGGTTAAACCTCCCGTGGTTAATCCCCCCGTGGTTAATCCTCCCCGTGGCAAATCCTGCTCGTGGTTAATCCTCCCGTGGTTAATCCTCTGCACGGTTAATTCTCCCGTGGTTATTCCTCCCCACAGTTAATCCTCTCCGTGGTTAATCCCCCCGTGGTTAATTCTCCCCGTGGTTAATCTTCCCCGCGGCTAATCCTCCACACGGTAAATCCTCCCGTGGTTAAACCTCCCGGCGGTTAATCCTCCCCGTGGTTAATCCTCCTGTGGTTAATCCTCCCCGTGGTTAATCCTCACCATGGTTAATCCTCCCGTGGTTAATCCTCCCCGCGGTTAATCCTCCCCGTGGTTAATCCTCCCCGTGGTTAATCCGTGGTTAATCCTCCCGTAGTTAATCCTCCCAATGGTTAATCCGTGGTTAATGATCCCGTGGTTAATCCTCCCCATGGTTAATCCGTGGTTAATCCTCCCGCGGTTAATCCACCCCGTGGTTAATCCATGGTTAATCCTCCCGTGGTTAATCCTCCCCGCGGTTAATCCTCCCACGGTTAATCCTCCCCATGGTTAATCCTTTCCACGGTTAATCCTCCTCGTGCTTAATCCTCCCTTTGGTTAATCCTCCCCGCGGTTCATCCTCCCGTGGGTAATCCTCGCCATGGTTAATCATCCCCACGTTTAATTCTCCCATGGTTATTCCTCCCCAAGGTTAATCCTCCCGTGGTTAATCCTCCCCATGGTTAATCCATGGTTAATCCTCCCCACGGTTAATTATCCCATGGTTATTCCTCCCCACGGTTAATTCTCCCATGGTTAATCCACCCCGCGGTTAATCCTCCCCGCGGTTAATCCTCCCGTGGTTAAAAATCCCCACATTTAAACCTCCCCGCGGTTAATCCTCCCGTGGTTAATCCTCCCCATGGTTAATCCGTGGTTAATGATCCCATGGTAAATCTTACCCATGGTTAATCCGTGGTTAATCCTCCCTTGGTTAATCCTCCCCACTCTTAATCTTCCCCATGGTTAATCCTCCTCATGGTTAATCCTCCCCGTGGTAAATCCTCCCTTGGTTAATCCTCCCCACGGTTAATTCTCCCGTGGTTATTCCTCCCCATGGTTAATCCTCCCCGTGGTTAATCCACCCCGCGGTTAATCCTCCCCGCGGTTAATCCTCCCGTGGTTAAAAATCCCCACATTTAAACCTCCCCGCGGTTAATCCTCCCGTGGTTAATCCTCCCCATGGTTAATCCGTGGTTAATGATCCCATGGTAAATCTTACCCATGGTTAATCCGTGGTTAATCCTCCCACGGTTAATCCTCCCCATGGTTAATCCTCCCCGTGGTTAATCTTCCCCGTGGTTAATCCTCCCCGCAGTTAATCCTCCCCGTGGTTAATCCGTGGTTAATCCTCCCGCGGTTAATTCTCCCCGTGGTTAATCCGTGGTCAATCATCCTGTGATTAATCTTCCCATGGTTAATCCTACCCGTGGTTAATCCTCCCGCGGTTAATGATCCCGTGGTTAATCCTCCCCATGGTTAATCCGTGGTTAATACTATCAGTGGTTAATCCTCCCACGGTTAAACCTCCCGTGGTTAATCCCCCCGTGGTTAATCCTCCCCGTGGTTATTCCTCCTGTGGTTAATCCTCCTGTGGTTAATCCTCCCCGTGGTTAATCCTCACCATGGTTAATCCTCCCGTGGTTAATCCTCCCCGCGGTTAATCCTCCCCGTGGTTAATCCTCCCCGTGGTTAATCCTCCCGTAGTTAATCCTCCCAATGGTTAATGCGTGGTTAATGATCCCGTGGTTAATCCTCCACATGGTTAATCCGTGGTTAATCATCCCGCGGTTAATCCTCCCCGTGGTTAATCCGTGGTTAATCCTCCCATGGTTAATCCTCCCCGCGGTTAATCCTCCCGTTGTTAATCTTCCCCATGGTTAATCCTTCCCATGGTTAATCCTCCTCGTGCTTAATCCTCCCTTTGGTTAATCCTCCCCACGGTTCATCCTCCCGTGGTTAATCCTCGCCATGGTTAATCCTCCCCACGGTTAATTCTCCCATGGTTATTCCTCCCCACGGTTAATCCTCCCGTGGTTAATCCTCCCCATGGTTAATCCATGGTTAATCCTCCCGTGGTTAATCCTCCCCATGGTTAAGCCGTGGTTAATGATCCCGTGGTTATTCCTCCCCATGGTTAATCCGTGGTTAATGATCCCATGGTTAGTCCTCCCCATGGTTAATCCGTGGGTAATCCTGCCGTGGTTAATCTTCATCATGGTTAATCCTCCCCGTGGCAAATCCTGCTCGTGGTTAATCCTCCCGTGGTTAATCCTCTGCACAGTTAATTCTCCCGTGGTTATTCCTCCCCACGGTTAATCCACCCTGTGGTTAATCCTCCTCGTGGTTAATCCTCCCGTGGTTAACCCTCCCCACGGTTAATCCTCCCCGTGGTTAATCCTCCCGTGGTTAATCCTCGCCATGGTTAATCCTCCCCACGGTTAATTCTCCCGTGGTTATTCCTCCCACGGTTAAACCTCCCGTGGTTAATCCTCCCCGTGGTTAATCCTCCCCATGGTTAATCTTCCCCGCGGTTAATCCTCCACACGGTTAATCCTCCTGTGGTTAATCCTCCCCATGGTTAATCCGTGGTTAATCCTCCCGTGGTTAATCCTCCCCATGGTTAATCCGTGGTTAATGAATCCGTGGTTATTCCTCCCCGAGGTTAATCCGTGGTTAATGATCCCATGGTTAATCCTCCCCATGGTTAATCCTCCCGTGGTTAATCCTCCCGTGGTTAATCCTCCCCGCGGTTACTCCTCCCGCGGTTAATCCTCCCGCGGTTAATCCTCCCCACGGTTAATCCTCCTCATGCTTAATCCTCCCTTTGGTTAATCCTCACCGCGGTTCATCCTCCCGTGGTTAATCCTCGCCATTGTTAATCCTCCCGACGGTTAATTCTCCCGTGGTTATTCCTCCCCATGGTTAATTCTCCCGTGGGTAATCCTCCCGTGGTTAATCTTCCTCGTGGTTAATCCTCCCCGTGGCAAATCCTGCTCGTGGTTAATCCTCCCGTGGTTAATCCTCTGCACGGTAAATTCTCCCGTGATTATTGCTCCCCACAGTTAATCCTCTCCGTGGTTAATCCCCCCGTGGTTAATTCTCCCCGTGGTTAATCTTCCCCGCGGTTAATCCTCCACACGGTAAATCCTCCCGTGGTTAAACCTCCCGGCGGTTAATCCTCCCCGTGGTTAATCCTCATGTGGTTAATCCTCCTGTGGTTAATCCTCCCCGTGGTTAATCCTCACCATGGTTAATCCTCCCGTGGTTAATCCTCCCCGCGGTTAATCCTCCCCGTGGTTAATCCTCCCCGTGGTTAATCCGTGGTTAATCCTCCCGTAGTTAATCCTCCCAATGGTTAATCCGTGGTTAATGATCCCGTGGTTAATCCTCCCCATGGTTAATCCGTGGTTAATCCTCCCGCGGTTAATCCACCCCGTGGTTAATCCGTGGTTAATCCTCCCGTGGTTAATCCTCCCCGCGGTTAATCCTCCCACGGTTAATCCTCCCCATGGTTAATCCTTCCCACGGTTAATCCTCCTCGTGCTTAATCCTCCCTTTGGTTAATCCTCCCCGTGGTTCATCCTCCCGTGGGTAATGCTCGCCATGGTTAATCCTCCCCACGGTTAATTCTCCCATGGTTATTCCTCCCCACGGTTAATTCTCCCATGATTAATCCTCCCCGTGGTTAATTCTCCCCGCGGTTAATCCTCCCCGTGGTTAATCCGTGGCTACTTCTCCCGTGGTTAATCCTCCCCATGGTTAATCCGTGGTTAATCCTCCCATGGTTAATCCTCCCCATGGTTAATCCGTGGTTAATGATCCCGTGGTTAATCCTCCCCATGGTTAATCCTCCCCGCGGTTAATCCTCCCCATGGTTAATGCTCCCCGCGGTTAATCCTCCCAATGGTTAATCGGTGGTCAATGATCCCGTGGTTAATCCTCCACATGGTTAATCTGTGGTTAATCGTCCCGCGGTTAATTCTCCCTGTGGTTAATTCTCCCTGTGGTTAATCCGTGGTTAATCCACCCGTGGTTAATCCTCCTGTGGTTAATCATTCCTGCGGTTAATCCTCCCGCGGTTAATCCTCCCCGTGGTTAATCCGTGGTTAATCCTCCCGTGGTTAATCTTCCCCGTGGTTAATCCTCCCTTGGTTAATCCTCCCCACTCTTAATCTTCCCCATGGTTAATCCTCCTCATGGTTAATCCTCCCCGTGGTAAATCCTCCCTTGGTTAATCCTCCCCACGGTTAATTCTCCCGTGGTTATTCCTCCCCATGGTTAATCCTCCCCGTGGTTAATCCACCCCGCAGTCAATCCTCCCCGCGGTTAATCCTCCCGTGGTTAAAAATCCCCACATTTAAACCTCCCCGCGGTTAATCCTCCCGTGGTTAATCCTCCCCATGGTTAATCCGTGGTTAATGATCCCATGGTAAATCCTACCCATGGTTAATCCGTGGTTAATCCTCCCACGGTTAATCCTCCCCGTGGTTAATCCTCCCCGTGGTTAATCCTCCACGCAGTTAATCCTCCCCGTGGTTAATCCGTGGTTAATCCACCCGTGGTTAATCCTCCTGTGGTTAATCATTCCTGCGGTTAATCCTCCCGCGGTTAATCCTCCCCGTGGTTAATCCTCCCCACGGTTAATCCTCCCCGTGGTTAATCCGTGGTTAATCCTCCCGTGGTTAATCTTCCCCGTGGTTAATCCTCCCTTGGTTAATCCTCCCCACTCTTAATCTTCCCCATGGTTAATCCTCCTCATGGTTAATCCTCCCCGTGGTAAATCCTCCCTTGGTTAATCCTCCCCACGGTTAATTCTCCCGTGGTTATTCCTCCCCGCGGTTAATCCTCCCGTGGTTAATCCTCCCCATGGTTAATCCGTGGTTAATGATCCCATGGTAAATCCTACCCATGGTTAATCCGTGGTTAATCCTCCCACGGTTAATCCTCCCCATGGTTAATCCTCCCCGTGGTTAATCCTCCCCGCGGTTAATCCTCCCCGTGGTTAATCCGTGGTTAATCCTCCCGTGGTTAATCCTCCCCGTGGTTAATCCGTGGTCAATCATCCTGTGATTAATCTTCCCATGGTTAATCCTACCCGTGGTTAATCCTCCCGCGGATAATCTTCCCTACGGTTAATCCTCCCCACGGTTAATCCTCCTCGTGATTAATCCTCCCCGTGGTTAATCCATCCGCGGTTAATCCGTGGTTAATCCTCCTCGCGGTTAATCCTCCCCGTGGTTAATGATCCCGTGGTTAATCTTCCCCATGGTTAATCAGTGGTTAATTCTCCCGCGGTTAATCCTCCCCGTGGTTAATCCGTGGTTAATCCTCCCTGCGGTTAATCCTCCCGTGGTTAATCTTCGCCATGGTTAATCCTCCCCACGGTTAATTCTCCCGTGGTTATACCTCACCACGGTTAATCCTCCCGTGGTTAATCCTCCCCATGGTTAATCCGTGGTTAATCCTCCCCATGGTTAATCCGTGGTTAATGATCCCGTGGTTATTCCTCCCCATGGTTAATCCGTGGTTAATGTTCCCATGGTTAATCCTCCCCATGGTTAATCCTCCCCACGGTTAATTCTCCCATGGTTATTCCTCCCCGCGGTTAATCCTCCCCGTGGTTAATCCGTGGTTAATCCTCCCGCGGTTAATCCTCCCCGTGGTTAATCCGTGGTCAATCATCCTGTGATTAATCTTCCCATGGTTAATCCTACCCGTGGTTAATCCTCCCTTGGTTAATCCTCCCCACTCTTAATCTTCCCCATGGTTAATCCTCCTCATGGTTAATCCTTCCCGTGGTAAATCCTCCCTTGGTTAATCCTCCCCACGGTTAATTCTCCCGTGGTTATTCCTCCCCGCGGTTAATCCTCCCGTGGTTAATCCTCCCCATGGTTAATCCGTGGTTAATGATCCCATGGTAAATCCTACCCATGGTTAATCCGTGGTTAATCCTCCCACGGTTAATCCTCCCCATGGTTAATCCTCCCCGTGGTTAATCCTCCCCGCGGTTAATCCTCCCCGTGGTTAATCCGTGGTTAATCCTCCCGCGGTTAATCCTCCCCGTGGTTAATCCGTGGTCAATCATCCTGTGATTAATCTTCCCATGGTTAATCCTACCCGTGGTTAATCCTCCCGCGGATAATCTTCCCTACGGTTAATCCTCCCCACGGTTAATCCTCCTCGTGATTAATCCTCCCCGTGGTTAATCCATCCGCGGTTAATCCGTGGTTAATCCTCCTCGCGGTTAATCCTCCCCGTGGTTAATGATCCCGTGGTTAATCTTCCCCATGGTTAATCAGTGGTTAATTCTCCCGCGGTTAATCCTCCCCGTGGTTAATCCGTGGTTAATCCTCCCTGCGGTTAATCCTCCCGTGGTTAATCTTCGCCATGGTTAATCCTCCCCACGGTTAATTCTCCCGTGGTTATACCTCACCACGGTTAATCCTCCCGTGGTTAATCCTCCCCATGGTTAATCCGTGGTTAATCCTCCCCATGGTTAATCCGTGGTTAATGATCCCGTGGTTATTCCTCCCCATGGTTAATCCGTGGTTAATGTTCCCATGGTTAATCCTCCCCATGGTTAATCCTCCCCACGGTTAATTCTCCCATGGTTATTCCTCCCCACGGTTAATCCTCCCGTGGTTAATTCTCCCGCGGTTAATGCTCCCGTGGTTAATCCTCCCCATGGTTAATCCGTGGTTAATGATCCAGTGGTTAATCCTCCCCATGTTTAATCCGTGGTTAATCCTCCGCGTGGTTAATCCTCCCCATGGTTTATCCTCCCCGTGGTTAATCCGCACCGCGGTTAATCCTCGCCGTGGATAATCCTCCCCATGGTTAATCCGTGGTTAATCCTCCCGCGGTTAATCCTCCCCGTGGTTAATCCGTGGTTAATCCTCCCGTGGTTAATCCTCCCGTGGTTAATCCTCCCCGTGGTTAATCCTCCCGCGGTTAATCCTCCCCACGGTTAATTCTCCCGTGGTTATTCCTCCCCATGGTTAATCCTCCCCGTGGTTAATCCTCCTCTGGTTAATCCTCCCGTGGTTAATCCTCCCCACGGTTAATCCTCCCCGTGGTTAATCCTCCCGTGGTTAATCCTCGCCATGGTCAATCCTCCCCACAGTTAATTCTCCCGTGGTTATTCCTCCCCACGGCTAATCCTCCCCGTGTTTAATCCTCCCCGCGGTTAATCCTCCCCGCGGTTAATCCTCCCGTGGTTAAACATCCCCACGGTTAATCCTCCCCGCGGTTAATCCTCCCGTGGTTAATCCTCCCCATGGTTAATCCGTGGTTAATGATCCCATGGTAAATCCTCCCCATGGTTAATCCACGGTTAATCCTCCCCATGGTTAATCCTCCCGTGGTTAATCCTCCCCGTGGTTAATCCTCCCCGCGGTTAATCCTCCCCGTGGTTAATCCGTGGTTAATCCTCCCGCGGTTAATCCTCCCCGTGGTTAATCCGTGGTCAATCATCCCGTGATTAATCTTCCCATGGTTAATCCTACCCGCGGTTAATCCTCCCGCGGTTAATCTTCCCCACGGTTAATCCTCCCCACAGTTAATCCTCCTCGTGGTTAATCCTTCCGGTGGTTAATCCATCCACGGTTAATCCGTGGTTAATCCTCCTCGCGGTTAATCCTCCCCGTGGTTAATGATCCCGTGGTTAATCCTCCCCATGGTTAATCCGTGGTTAATGATCCCGTGGTTATTCCTCCCTATGGTTAATCCGTGGTTAATGATCCCGTGGTTAATCCTCGCCATGGTTAATCCTCCCCACGGTTAATTCTCCCATGGTTATTCCTCCCCACGGTTAATCCTCCCGTGGTTAATCCTCCCCGCGGTTAATTCTCCCATGGTTAATCCTTCCCATGGTTAATCCGTGGTTAATGATCCCATGGTTAATCCTCCCCATGGTTAATCCGTGGTTAATCCTCCGTGTGGTTAATCCTCCCCATGGTTAATCCTCCCCGTGGATAATCCTCCCCATGGTTAATCCGTGGTTAATCCTCCCGCGGTTAAACCTCCCTATGGTTAATCAGTGGTTAATCCTCCCGTGGTTAATCCTCCCATGGTTAATTCTCCCGTGGTTAATCCTCCCCATGGTTAATCCTCCCGTGGTTAATCCTCCCCGTGGTTAATCCTCCCCGCGGTTAATCCTCCCTGTGGTTAATCCGTGGTTAATCCTACCATGGTTAATCCTCCCGTGGTTAATCCTCGCCATGGTCAATCCTCCCCACAATCAATTCTCCCGTGGTTATTCCTCCCCACGGCTAATCCTCCCCTTGGGTAATCCTCCCTGCGGTTAATCCTCCCCCTGGTTAATCCTCCCGTGGTTAAACATCCCCACGGTTAATCCTCCCCGCGGTTAATCCGGCCGTGGTTAATCCTCCCCATGGTTAATCCGTGGTTAATGATCCCATGGTAAATCCTCCCCGTGGTTAATCCTCCCGCGGTTAATCCTCCCCGTGGTTAATCCGTGGTCAATCATCCCGTGATTAATCTTCCCATGGTTAATCCTACCCGCGGTTAATCCTCCCGCGGTCAATCTTCCCCACGGTTAATCCTCCCCACGGTTAATCCTCCTCGTGGTTAATCCTCCCCGTGGTTAATCCATACGCGGTTAATCCGCGGTTAATCCTCCTCGCGGTTAATCCTCCCCATGGTTAATGATCCCGTGGTTAATCCTCCCCATGGTTAATCCGTGGTTAATCCTCCCGCGTTAATCCTCCCCGTGGTTAATCCATGGTTAATCATCCCGTGGTTAATCTTCCATTGGTTAATCCTCCCTGCGGTTAATCCTCCCACGATTAATCTTCCCCATGGTTAATCCTCCCCACGGTTAATCCTCCTCGTGGTTAATCCTCCCCATGGTTAATCCATCCGCGTTTAATCCCTGGTTAATCCGCCCCGCGGTTAATCCTTCCCGTGGTTAATGATCCCGTGGTTAATCCTCCCCATGGTTAATCAGTGGTTAATCCTCCCGTGTTTAATCCTCCCCATGGTTAATCCATGGTTAATCCTCCCCGCGGTTAATTCTCCCGTGGTTATTCGTCCCCACGGTTAATCCTCGCCATGGTTAATCCTCCCCACGGTTAATTCTCCCGTGGTTATTCGTCCCCACGGTTAATCCTCCCGTGGTTAATCCTCCCCATGGTTAATCTGTGGTTAATCCTCCGGTGCTTAATCCTCCCCATGGTTAATGCGTGGTTAATGATCGCCTGGTTATTCCTCCCCATGGTTAATCCATGGTTAATGATGACGTGGTTAATCCTCCCCATGGTTAATCCATGGGTAAACCTCCCCGTGGTTAATCATCCCGTGGTTAATCCTCGCCATGGTTAATCCTCCCGTGGTTAATTCTCCCATGGTTATTCCTCCCCACGGTTAATCCTCCCGTGGTTAATCCTCCCCATGGTTAATCCGTGGTTAATGATCCTGTGGTTAATCCTCCCCATGGTTAATCCGTGGGTAATCCTCCCGTGGTTAATCTTCCTCGTGGTTAATCCTCCCCGTGGCAAATCCTGCTCGTGGTTAATCCTCCCGTGGTTAATCCTCTGCACGGTTAATCCTCCCGTGGTTAATCCTCCCCATGGTTAATCCGTGGTTAATGATCCCGTGGTTAATCCTCCCCATGGTTAATCCGTGGGTAATCCTCCCGTGGTTAATCTTCCTCGTGGTTAATCCTCCCCGTGGCAAATCCTGCTCGTGGTTAATCCTCCCCGTGGTTAATCCATACGCGGTTAATCCGCGGTTAATCCTCCTCGCGGTTAATCCTCCCCGTGGTTAATCCTCCCCATGGTTAATCCGTGGTTAATCCTCCCGCGGTTAATCCACCCCGTGGTTAATCCGTGGTTAATCATCCCGTGGTTAATCTTCCATTGGTTAATCCTCCCCGCGGTTAATCCTCCCACGATTAATCTTCCCCATGGTTAATCGTCCCCACGGTTAATCCTCCTCGTGGTTAATCCTCCCCATGGTTAATCCATCCGCGGTTAATCCCTGGTTAATTCGCCCCGCGGTTAATCCTTCCCGTGGTTAATGACCCCGTGGTTAATCCTCCCCATGGTTAATCAGTGGTTAATCCTCCCTTGGTTAATCCTCCCCGTGGTTAATCCGTGGTTAATCCTCCCCGCGGTTAATCCTCCCGTGGTTAATCCTCGCCATGGTTAATCCTCCCCACGGTGAATTCTCCCGTGGTTATTCCTCCCCACGGTTAATCCTCCCGTGGTTAATCCTCCCCATGGTTAATCCGTGGTTAAACCTCCGGTGCTTAATCCTCCCCATGGTTAATCCGTGGTTAATCCTCCCGCGGTTAATTCTCCCCATGGTTAATCAGTGGTTAATCCTCCCGTGGTTAATCCTCCCGTGGTTAATTCTCCCGTGGTTAATCCTCCCCATGGTTAATCCTCCCGTGGTTAATCCTCCCCGTGGATAATCCTCCCCGCGGTTAATCCTCCCCGTGGTTAATCCGTGGTTAATCCTCCCATGGTTAATCCTCCCGTGGTTAATCCTCGCCATGGTCAATCCTCCCCACAATTAATTCTCCCGTGGTTATTCCTCCCCACGGCTAATCCTCCCCTTGGGTAATCCTCCCTGCGGTTAATCCTCCCCCCGGTTAATCCTCCCGTGGTTAAACATCCCCACGGTTAATCCTCCCCGCGGTTAATCCGGCCGTGGTTAATCCTCCCCATGGTTAATCCGTGGTTAATGATCCCATGGTAAATCCTCCCCGTGGTTAATCCTCCCGCGGTTAATCCTCCCCGTGGTTAATCCGTGGTCAATCATCCCGTGATTAATCTTCCCATGGTTAATCCTACCCGCGGTTAATCCTCCCGCGGTCAATCTTCCCCACGGTTAATCCTCCCCACGGTTAATCCTCCTCGTGGTTAATCCTCCCCGTGGTTAATCCATACGCGGTTAATCCGCGGTTAATCCTCCTCGCGGTTAATCCTCCCCATGGTTAATGATCCCGTGGTTAATCCTCCCCATGGTTAATCCGTGGTTAATCCTCCCGCGGTTAATCCTCCCCGTGGTTAATCCGTGGTTAATCATCCCGTGGTTAATCTTCCATTGGTTAATCCTCCCTGCGGTTAATCCTCCCACGATTAATCTTCCCCATGGTTAATCCTCCCCACGGTTAATCCTCCTCGTGGTTAATCCTCCCCATGGTTAATCCATCCGCGTTTAATCCCTGGTTAATCCGCCCCGCGGTTAATCCTTCCCGTGGTTAATGATCCCGTGGTTAATCCTCCCCATGGTTAATCAGTGGTTAATCCTCCCGTGTTTAATCCTCCCCATGGTTAATCCATGGTTAATCCTCCCCGCGGTTAATCCTCTCGTGGTTAATCCTCGCCATGGTTAATCCTCCCCACGGTTAATTCTCCCGTGGTTATTCGTCCCCACGGTTAATCCTCCCGTGGTTAATCCTCCCCATGGTTAATCTGTGGTTAATCCTCCGGTGCTTAATCCTCCCCATGGTTAATGCGTGGTTAATGATCGCATGGTTATTCCTCCCCATGGTTAATCCGTGGTTAATGATGACGTGGTTAATCCTCCCCATGGTTAATCCATGGGTAAACCTCCCCGTGGTTAATCATCCCGTGGTTAATCCTCGCCATGGTTAATCCTCCCGTGGTTAATTCTCCCATGGTTATTCCTCCCCACGGTTAATCCTCCCGTGGTTAATCCTCCCCATGGTTAATCCGTGGTTAATGATCCTGTGGTTAATCCTCCCCATGGTTAATCCGTGGGTAATCCTCCCGTGGTTAATCTTCCTCGTGGTTAATCCTCCCCGTGGCAAATCCTGCTCGTGGTTAATCCTCCCGTGGTTAATCCTCTGCACGGTTAATCCTCCCGTGGTTAATCCTCCCCATGGTTAATCCGTGGTTAATGATCCCGTGGTTAATCCTCCCCATGGTTAATCCGTGGGTAATCCTCCCGTGGTTAATCTTCCTCGTGGTTAATCCTCCCCGTGGCAAATCCTGCTCGTGGTTAATCCTCCCCGTGGTTAATCCATACGCGGTTAATCCGCGGTTAATCCTCCTCGCGGTTAATCCTCCCCGTGGTTAATCCTCCCCATGGTTAATCCGTGGTTAATCCTCCCGCGGTTAATCCACCCCGTGGTTAATCCGTGGTTAATCATCCCGTGGTTAATCTTCCATTGGTTAATCCTCCCCGCGGTTAATCCTCCCACGATTAATCTTCCCCATGGTTAATCGTCCCCACGGTTAATCCTCCTCGTGGTTAATCCTCCCCATGGTTAATCCATCCGCGGTTAATCCCTGGTTAATTCGCCCCGCGGTTAATCCTTCCCGTGGTTAATGACCCCGTGGTTAATCCTCCCCATGGTTAATCAGTGGTTAATCCTCCCTTGGTTAATCCTCCCCGTGGTTAATCCGTGGTTAATCCTCCCCGCGGTTAATCCTCCCGTGGTTAATCCTCGCCATGGTTAATCCTCCCCACGGTGAATTCTCCCGTGGTTATTCCTCCCCACGGTTAATCCTCCCGTGGTTAATCCTCCCCATGGTTAATCCGTGGTTAAACCTCCGGTGCTTAATCCTCCCCATGGTTAATCCGTGGTTAATCCTCCCGCGGTTAATCCTCCCCATGGTTAATCAGTGGTTAATCCTCCCGTGGTTAATCCTCCCGTGGTTAATTCTCCCGTGGTTAATCCTCCCCATGGTTAATCCTCCCGTGGTTAATCCTCCCCGTGGATAATCCTCCCCGCGGTTAATCCTCCCCGTGGTTAATCCGTGGTTAATCCTCCCATGGTTAATCCTCCCGTGGTTAATCCTCGCCATGGTCAATCCTCCCCACAATTAATTCTCCCGTGGTTATTCCTCCCCACGGCTAATCCTCCCATTGGGTAATCCTCCCTGCGGTTAATCCTCCCCCCGGTTAATCCTCCCGTGGTTAAACATCCCCACGGTTAATCCTCCCCGCGGTTAATCCGGCCGTGGTTAATCCTCCCCATGGTTAATCCGTGGTTAATGATCCCATGGTAAATCCTCCCCGTGGTTAATCCTCCCACGGTTAATCATCCCCGTGGTTAATCCGTGGTCAATCATCCCTTGATTAATCTTCCCATGGTTAATCCTACCCGCGGTTAATCCTCCCGCGGTCAATCTTCCCCACGGTTAATCCTCCCCACGGTTAATCCTCCTCGTGGTTAATCCTCCCCATGGTTAATCCATACGCGGTCAATCCGCGGTTAATCCTCCTCGCGGTTAATCCTCCCCATGGTTAATGATCCCGTGGTTAATCCTCCCCATGGTTAATCCGTGGTTAATCCTCCCGCGGTTAATCCTCCCCGTGGTTAATCCGTGGTTAATCATCCCGTGGTTAATCTTCCATTGGTTAATCCTCCCTGCGGTTAATCCTCCCACGATTAATCTTCCCCATGGTTAATCCTCCCCACGGTTAATCCTCCTCGTGGTTAATCCTCCCCATGGTTAATCCATCCGCGGTTAATCCCTGGTTAATCCGCCCCGCGGTTAATCCTTCCCGTGGTTAATGATCCCGTGGTTAATCCTCCCCATGGTTAATCAGTGTTTAATCCTCCCGCGTTTAATCCTCCCAATGGTTAATCCGTGGTTAATCCTCCCCGCGGTTAATCCTCTCGTGGTTAATCCTCGCCATGGTTAATCCTCCCCACGGTTAATTCTCCCGTGGTTATTCGTCCCCACGGTTAACCTCCCGTGGTTAATCCTCCCCATGGTTAATCTGTGGTTAATCCTCCGGTGCTTAATCCTCCCCATGGTTATTGCGTGGTTAATGATCGCATGGTTATTCCTCCCCATGGTTAATCCGTGGTTAATGATGCCGTGGTTAATCCTCCCCATGGTTAATCCATGGGTAAACCTCCCCGTGGTTAATCATCCCGTGGTTAATCCTCGCCATGGTTAATCCTCCCGTGGTTAATTCTTCCATGGTTATTCCTCCCCACGGTTAATCCTCCTGTGGTTAATCCTCCCCATGGTTAATCCGTGGTTAATGATCCTGTGGTTAATCCTCCCCATGGTTAATCCGTGGGTAATCCTCCCGTGGTTAATCTTCCTCGTGGTTAATCCTCCCCGTGGCAAATCCTGCTCGTGGTTAATTCTCCCAAGGTTCATCCTCTGCACGGTTAATCCTCCCGTGGTTAATCCTCCCCATGGTTAATCCATGGTTAATGATCCTGTGGTTAATCCTCCCCATGGTTAATCCGTGGGTAATCCTCCCGTGGTTAATCTTCCTCGTGGTTAATCCTCCCCGTGGCAAATCCTGCTCGTGGTTAATCCTCCCCGTGGTTAATCCATACGCGGTTAATCCGCGGTTAATTCTCCTCGCGGTTAATCCTCCCCGTGGTTAATCCTCCCCATGGTTAATCCGTGGTTAATCATCCCGTGGTTAATCTTCCATTGGTTAATCCTCCCCGCGGTTAATCCTCCCACGATTAATCTTCCCCATGGTTAATCGTCCCCACGGTTAATCCTCCCGTGGTTAATCCTCCCCATGGTTAATCCGTGGTTAATGATCCTGTGGTTAATCCTCCCCATGGTTAATCCGTGGGTAATCCTCCCGTGGTTAATCTTCCTCGTGGTTAATCCTCCCCGTGGCAAATCCTGCTCGTGGTTAATTCTCCCAAGGTTCATCCTCTGCACGGTTAATCCTCCCGTGGTTAATCCTCCCCATGGTTAATCCATGGTTAATGATCCTGTGGTTAATCCTCCCCATGGTTAATCCGTGGGTAATCCTCCCGTGGTTAATCTTCCTCGTGGTTAATCCTCCCCGTGGCAAATCCTGCTCGTGGTTAATCCTCCCCGTGGTTAATCCTCTGCACAGTTAATTCTCCCGTGGTTATTCCTCCCCACGGTTAATCCACCCCGTGGTTAATCCTCCTCGTGGTTAATCCTCCCGTGGTTAACCCTCCCCACGGTTAATCCTCCCCGTGGTAAATCCTCCCGTGGTTAATCCTCGCCATGGTTAATCCTCCCCACGGTTAATTCTCCCGTGGTTATTCCTACCACGGTTAAACCTCCCGTGGTTAATCCTCCCCGTGGTTAATCCTCCCCGTGGTTAATCTTCCCCGCGGTTAATCCTCCACACGGTTAATCCTCCTGTGGTTAATCCTCCCCATGGTTAATCCGTGGTTAATCCTCCCGTGGTTAATCCTCCCCATGGTTAATCCGTGGTTAATGAATCCGTGGTTATTCCTCCCCGAGGTTAATCCGTGGTTAATGATCCCGTAGTTAATCCTCCCCATGGTTAATCCGTGGGTAATCCTCCCGTGGTTAATCCTCCCATGGTTAATCCTCCCCGCGGTTACTCCTCCCGCGGTTAATCCTCCCGCGGTTATTCCTCCCCACGGTTAATCCTCCTCATGCTTAATCCTCCCTTTGGTTAATCCTCACCGCGGTTCATCCTCCCGTGGTTAATCCTCGCCATGGTTAATCCTCCCGACGGTTAATTCTCCTGTGGTTATTCCTCCCCACGGTTAATCTTCCCGTGGTTAATCCTCCCATGGTTAACCCTCCCCACGGTTAATCCTCCCCATGGTTAATCCTCCTGTGGTTAATCCTCGCCATGGTTAATCCTCCCCACGGTTAATTATCCCGTGGTTATTCCTCCCACGGTTAAATCTCCCGTGGTTAATCTCCCCGTGGTTAATCCTCCCCGTGGTTAATCTTCCCCGCGGTTAATCCTCCACATGGTAAATCCTCCCGTGGTTAAACCTCCCGGCGGTTAATCCTCCCCGTGGTTAATCCTCCTGTGGTTAATCCTCCTGTGGTTAATCCTCCCCGTGGTTAATCCTCAACATGGTTAATCCTCCCAATGGTTAATCCTCCCCACGGTTAATCCTCCCCATGGTTAATCCTCCCCGTGGTTAATCCGTGGTTAATCCTCCCGTGGTTAATCCTCCCAATGGTTAATCCGTGGTTAATGATCCCGTGGTTAATCCTCCCCATGGTTAATCCGTGGTTAATCCTCCCGTGGTTAATCCACCCCGTGGTTAATCCGTGGTTAATCCTCCCGTGGTTAATCCTCCCCGCGGTTAATCCTCCCGCGGTTAATCCTCCCCATGGTTAATCCTTCCCACGGTTAATCCTCCTCGTGCTTAATCCTCCCTTTGGTTAATCCTCCCCGCGGTTCACCTCCCGTGGGTAATCCTCGCCATGGTTAATCCTCCCCACGGTTAATTCTCCCATGGTTATTCCTCCCCACGGTTAATCCTCCCATGTTTAATCCTCCCCATGGTTAATCCATGGTTAATCCTCCCCACGGTTAATTCTCCCATGGTTATTCCTCCCCACGGTTAATTCTCCCATGGTTAATCCTCCCCGTGGTTAATCCGTGGTTACTTCTCCCGTGGTTAATCCTCCCCATGGTTAATCCGTGGTTAATCCTCCCGTGGTTAATCCTCCCCATGGTTAATCCGTGGTTAATGATCCCGTGGTTAATCCTCCCCATGGTTAATCCTCCCCGCGGTTAATCCTCCCCATGGTTAATGCTCCCCGCGGTTAATCCTCCCAATGGTTAATCGGTGGTCAATGATCCCGTGGTTAATCCTCCACATGGTTAATCTGTGGTTAATCGTCCCGCGGTTAATTCTCCCTGTGGTTAATTCTCCCTGTGGTTAATCCGTGGTTAATCCACCCGTGGTTAATCCTCCTGTGGTTAATCATTCCTGCGGTTAATCCTCCCGCGGTTAATCATCCCCACGGTTAATCCTCCCCACGGTTAATCCTCCCCGTGGTTAATCCTCCCCGTGGTTAATCCTCCCCGTGGTTAATCCGTGGTTAATCCTCCCGTGGTTAATCTTCCCCGTGGTTAATCCTCCCTTGGTTAATCCTCCCCACTCTTAATCTTCCCCACGGTTAATCCTCCTCATGGTTAATCCTCCCCGTGGTAAATCCTCCCTTGGTTAATCCTCCCCACGGTTAATTCTCCCGTGGTTATTCCTCCCCATGGTTAATCCTCCCGTGGTTAAAAATCCCCACATTTAATCCTCCCCGCGGTTAATCCTCCCGTGGTTAATCCTCCCCATAGTTAATCCGTGGTTAATGATCCCATGGTAAATCCTACCCATGGTTAATCCGTGGTTAATCCTCCCGCGGTTAATCCTCCCCATGGTTAATCCTCCCCGTGGCTAATGCTCCCCGTGGTTAATCCTCCCCGCGGTTAATCCACCTCGTGGTTAATCCGTGGTTAATCCTCCCGTGGTTAATCCTCCCCGTGGTTAATCCGTGGTCAATCATCCTGTGATTAATCTTCCCATGGTTAATCCTACCCGTGGTTAATCCTCCCACGATTAATCTTCCCCATGGTTAATTCTCCCCACGGTTAATCCTCCTCGTGGTTAATCCTCCCCATGGTTCATCCATCCGCGGTTAATCCGTGGTTAATCCGCCCCGCGATTAATCCTCCCCGTGGTTAATGATCCCGTGGTTAATCCTCCCCATGGTTAATCAGTGGTTAATCCTCCCGCGGTTAATCCTCCCCGTGGTTAATCCATGGTTAATCCTCCCTGCGGTTAATCCTCACGTGGTTAATCCTCGCCATGGTTAATCCTCCCCACGGTTAATTCTCCCGTGGTTATTCCTCCCCACAGTTAATCCTCCCGTGGTTAATCCTCCCCATGGTTAATCAGTGGTTAATCCTCCCCATGGTTAATCCGTGGTTAATGATCCCGTGGTTATTCCTCCCCATGGTTAATCTGTGGTTAATGTTCCCATGGTTAATCCTCCCCATGGTTAATTCTCCCCGCGGTTAATTCTCCCGTGGTTAATCCTCCCCATGGTTAATCCGTGGTTAATGATCCAGTGGTTAATCCTCCCCATGTTTAATCCGTGGTTAATCCTCCGCGTGGTTAATCCTCCCCATGGTTTATCCTCCCCGTGGTTAATCCGCACCGCGGTTAATCCTCGCCATGGATAATCCTCCCCATGGTTAATCCGTGGTTAATCCTCCCGCGGTTAATCCTCCCCATGGTTAATCCGTGGTTAATCCTCCCGTGGTTAATCCGTGGTCAATCATCCTGTGATTAATCTTCCCATGGTTAATCCTACCCGTGGTTAATCCTCCCTTGGTTAATCCTCCCCACTCTTAATCTTCCCCATGGTTAATCCTCCTCATGGTTAATCCTCCCCGTGGTAAATCCTCCCTTGGTTAATCCTCCCCACGGTTAATTCTCCCGTGGTTATTCCTCCCCGCGGTTAATCCTCCCGTGGTTAATCCTCCCCATGGTTAATCCGTGGTTAATGATCGCATGGTAAATCCTACCCATGGTTAATCCGTGGTTAATCCTCCCACGGTTAATCCTCCCCATGGTTAATCCTCCCCGTGGTTAATCCTCCCCGCGGTTAATCCTCCCCGTGGTTAATCCGTGGTTAATCCTCCCGCGGTTAATCCTCCCCGTGGTTAATCCGTGGTCAATCATCCTGTGATTAATCTTCCCATGGTTAATCCTACCCGTGGTTAATCCTCCCGCGGATAATCTTCCCTACGGTTAATCCTCCCCACGGTTAATCCTCCTCGTGATTAATCCTCCCCGTGGTTAATCCATCTGCGGTTAATCCGTGGTTAATCCTCCTCGCGGTTAATCCTCCCCGTGGTTAATGATCCCGTGGTTAATCTTCCCCATGGTTAATCAGTGGTTAATTCTCCCGCGGTTAATCCTCCCCGTGGTTAATCCGTGGTTAATCCTCCCTGCGGTTAATCCTCCCGTGGTTAATCTTCGCCATGGTTAATCCTCCCCACGGTTAATTCTCCCGTGGTTATACCTCACCACGGTTAATCCTCCCGTGGTTAATCCTCCCCATGGTTAATCCGTGGTTAATCCTCCCCATGGTTAATCCGTGGTTAATGATCCCGTGGTTATTCCTCCCCATGGTTAATCCGTGGTTAATGTTCCCATGGTTAATCCTCCCCATGGTTAATCCTCCCCACGGTTAATTCTCCCATGGTTATTCCTCCCCACGGTTAATCCTCCCGTGGTTAATTCTCCCGCGGTTAATGCTCCCGTGGTTAATCCTCCCCATGGTTAATCCGTGGTTAATGATCCAGTGGTTAATCCTCCCCATGTTTAATCCGTGGTTAATCCTCCGCGTGGTTAATCCTCCCCATGGTTTATCCTCCCCGTGGTTAATCCGCACCGCGGTTAATCCTCGCCGTGGATAATCCTCCCCATGGTTAATCCGTGGTTAATCCTCCCGCGGTTAATCCTCCCCGTGGTTAATCCGTGGTTAATCCTCCTGTGGTTAATCCTCCCGTGGTTAATCCTCCCCGTGGTTAATCCTCCCGCGGTTAATCCTCCCCACGGTTAATTCTCCCGTGGTTATTCCTCCCCATGGTTAATCCTCCCCGTGGTTAATCCTCCTCTGGTTAATCCTCCCGTGGTTAATCCTCCCCACGGTTAATCCTCCCCGTGGTTAATCCTCCCGTGGTTAATCCTCGCCATGGTCAATCCTCCCCACAGTTAATTCTCCCGTGGTTATTCCTCCCCACGGCTAATCCTCCCCGTGTTTAATCCTCCCCGCGGTTAATCCTCCCCGCGGTTAATCCTCCCGTGGTTAAACATCCCCACGGTTAATCCTCCCCGCGGTTAATCCTCCCGTGGTTAATCCTCCCCATGGTTAATCCGTGGTTAATGATCCCATGGTAAATCCTCCCCATGGTTAATCCACGGTTAATCCTCCCCATGGTTAATCCTCCCGTGGTTAATCCTCCCCGTGGTTAATCCTCCCCGCGGTTAATCCTCCCCGTGGTTAATCCGTGGTTAATCCTCCCGCGGTTAATCCTCCCCGTGGTTAATCCGTGGTCAATCATCCCGTGATTAATCTTCCCATGGTTAATCCTACCCGCGGTTAATCCTCCCGCGGTTAATCTTCCCCACGGTTAATCCTCCCCACAGTTAATCCTCCTCGTGGTTAATCCTTCCGGTGGTTAATCCATCCGCGGTTAATCCGTGGTTAATCCTCCTCGCGGTTAATCCTCCCCGTGGTTAATGATCCCGTGGTTAATCCTCCCCATGGTTAATCCGTGGTTAATGATCCCGTGGTTATTCCTCCCTATGGTTAATCCATGGTTAATGATCCCGTGGTTAATCCTCGCCATGGTTAATCCTCCCCACGGTTAATTCTCCCATGGTTATACCTCCCCACGGTTAATCCTCCCGTGGTTAATCCTCCCCGCGGTTAATTCTCCCATGGTTAATCCTTCCCATGGTTAATCCGTGGTTAATGATCCCATGGTTAATCCTCCCCATGATTAATCCGTGGTTAATCCTCCGTGTGGTTAATCCTCCCCATGGTTAATCCTCCCCGTGGATAATCCTCCCCATGGTTAATCCGTGGTTAATCCTCCCGCGGTTAAACCTCCCTATGGTTAATCAGTGGTTAATCCTCCCGTGGTTAATCCTCCCATGGTTAATTCTCCCGTGGTTAATCCTCCCCATGGTTAATCCTCCCGTGGTTAATCCTCCCCGTGGTTAATCCTCCCCGCGGTTAATCCTCCCCGTGGTTAATCCGTGGTTAATCCTACCATGGTTAATCCTCCCGTGGTTAATCCTCGCCATGGTCAATCCTCCCCACAATCAATTCTCCCGTGGTTATTCCTCCCCACGGCTAATCCTCCCCTTGGGTAATCCTCCCTGCGGTTAATCCTCCCCCTGGTTAATCCTCCCGTGGTTAAACATCCCCACGGTTAATCCTCCCCGCGGTTAATCCGGCCGTGGTTAATCCTCCCCATGGTTAATCCGTGGTTAATGATCCCATGGTAAATCCTCCCCGTGGTTAATCCTCCCGCGGTTAATCCTCCCCGTGGTTAATCCGTGGTCAATCATCCCGTGATTAATCTTCCCATGGTTAATCCTACCCGCGGTTAATCCTCCCGCGGTCAATCTTCCCCACGGTTAATCCTCCCCACGGTTAATCCTCCTCGTGGTTAATCCTCCCCGTGGTTAATCCATACGCGGTTAATCCGCGGTTAATCCTCCTCGCGGTTAATCCTCCCCATGGTTAATGATCCCGTGGTTAATCCTCCCCATGGTTAATCCGTGGTTAATCCTCCCGCGGTTAATCCTCCCCGTGGTTAATCCATGGTTAATCATCCCGTGGTTAATCTTCCATTGGTTAATCCTCCCTGCGGTTAATCCTCCCACGATTAATCTTCCCCATGGTTAATCCTCCCCACGGTTAATCCTCCTCGTGGTTAATCCTCCCCATGGTTAATCCATCCGCGTTTAATCCCTGGTTAATCCGCCCCGCGGTTAATCCTTCCCGTGGTTAATGATCCCGTGGTTAATCCTCCCCATGGTTAATCAGTGGTTAATCCTCCCGTGTTTAATCCTCCCCATGGTTAATCCATGGTTAATCCTCCCCGCGGTTAATTCTCCCGTGGTTATTCGTCCCCACGGTTAATCCTCGCCATGGTTAATCCTCCCCACGGTTAATTCTCCCGTGGTTATTCGTCCCCACGGTTAATCCTCCCGTGGTTAATCCTCCCCATGGTTAATCTGTGGTTAATCCTCCGGTGCTTAATCCTCCCCATGGTTAATGCGTGGTTAATGATCGCCTGGTTATTCCTCCCCATGGTTAATCCGTGGTTAATGATGACGTGGTTAATCCTCCCCATGGTTAATCCATGGGTAAACCTCCCCGTGGTTAATCATCCCGTGGTTAATCCTCGCCATGGTTAATCCTCCCGTGGTTAATTCTCCCATGGTTATTCCTCCCCACGGTTAATCCTCCCGTGGTTAATCCTCCCCATGGTTAATCCGTGGTTAATGATCCTGTGGTTAATCCTCCCCATGGTTAATCCGTGGGTAATCCTCCCGTGGTTAATCTTCCTCGTGGTTAATCCTCCCCGTGGCAAATCCTGCTCGTGGTTAATCCTCCCGTGGTTAATCCTCCCCACGGTTAATCCTCCTCGTGATTAATCCTCCCCGTGGTTAATCCATCCGCGGTTAATCCGTGGTTAATCCTCCTCGCGGTTAATCCTCCCCGTGGTTAATGATCCCGTGGTTAATCTTCCCCATGGTTAATCAGTGGTTAATTCTCCCGCGGTTAATCCTCCCCGTGGTTAATCCGTGGTTAATCCTCCCTGCGGTTAATCCTCCCGTGGTTAATCTTCGCCATGGTTAATCCTCCCCACGGTTAATTCTCCCATGGTTATACCTCACCACGGTTAATCCTCCCGTGGTTAATCCTCCCCATGGTTAATCCGTGGTTAATCCTCCCCATGGTTAATCCGTGGTTAATGATCCCGTGGTTATTCCTCCCCATGGTTAATCCGTGGTTAATGTTCCCATGGTTAATCCTCCCCATGGTTAATCCTCCCCACGGTTAATTCTCCCATGGTTATTCCTCCCCACGGTTAATCCTCCCGTGGTTAATTCTCCCGCGGTTAATGCTCCCGTGGTTAATCCTCCCCATGGTTAATCCGTGGTTAATGATCCAGTGGTTAATCCTCCCCATGTTTAATCCGTGGTTAATCCTCCGCGTGGTTAATCCTCCCCATGGTTTATCCTCCCCGTGGTTAATCCGCACCGCGGTTAATCCTCGCCGTGGATAATCCTCCCCATGGTTAATCCGTGGTTAATCCTCCCGCGGTTAATCCTCCCCGTGGTTAATCCGTGGTTAATCCTCCCGTGGTTAATCCTCCCGTGGTTAATCCTCCCCGTGGTTAATCCTCCCGCGGTTAATCCTCCCCACGGTTAATTCTCCCGTGGTTATTCCTCCCCATGGTTAATCCTCCCCGTGGTTAATCCTCCTCTGGTTAATCCTCCCGTGGTTAATCCTCCCCACGGTTAATCCTCCCCGTGGTTAATCCTCCCGTGGTTAATCCTCGCCATGGTCAATCCTCCCCACAGTTAATTCTCCCGTGGTTATTCCTCCCCACGGCTAATCCTCCCCGTGTTTAATCCTCCCCGCGGTTAATCCTCCCCGCGGTTAATCCTCCCGTGGTTAAACATCCCCACGGTTAATCCTCCCCGCGGTTAATCCTCCCGTGGTTAATCCTCCCCATGGTTAATCCGTGGTTAATGATCCCATGGTAAATCCTCCCCATGGTTAATCCACGGTTAATCCTCCCCATGGTTAATCCTCCCGTGGTTAATCCTCCCCGTGGTTAATCCTCCCCGCGGTTAATCCTCCCCGTGGTTAATCCGTGGTTAATCCTCCCGCGGTTAATCCTCCCCGTGGTTAATCCGTGGTCAATCATCCCGTGATTAATCTTCCCATGGTTAATCCTACCCGCGGTTAATCCTCCCGCGGTTAATCTTCCCCACGGTTAATCCTCCCCACAGTTAATCCTCCTCGTGGTTAATCCTTCCGGTGGTTAATCCATCCGCGGTTAATCCGTGGTTAATCCTCCTCGCGGTTAATCCTCCCCGTGGTTAATGATCCCGTGGTTAATCCTCCCCATGGTTAATCCGTGGTTAATGATCCCGTGGTTATTCCTCCCTATGGTTAATCCATGGTTAATGATCCCGTGGTTAATCCTCGCCATGGTTAATCCTCCCCACGGTTAATTCTCCCATGGTTATTCCTCCCCACGGTTAATCCTCCCGTGGTTAATCCTCCCCGCGGTTAATTCTCCCATGGTTAATCCTTCCCATGGTTAATCCGTGGTTAATGATCCCATGGTTAATCCTCCCCATGGTTAATCCGTGGTTAATCCTCCGTGTGGTTAATCCTCCCCATGGTTAATCCTCCCCGTGGATAATCCTCCCCATGGTTAATCCGTGGTTAATCCTCCCGCGGTTAAACCTCCCTATGGTTAATCAGTGGTTAATCCTCCCGTGGTTAATCCTCCCATGGTTAATTCTCCCGTGGTTAATCCTCCCCATGGTTAATCCTCCCGTGGTTAATCCTCCCCGTGGTTAATCCTCCCCGCGGTTAATCCTCCCCGTGGTTAATCCGTGGTTAATCCTACCATGGTTAATCCTCCCGTGGTTAATCCTCGCCATGGTCAATCCTCCCCACAATCAATTCTCCCGTGGTTATTCCTCCCCACGGCTAATCCTCCCGTGGTTAATCCTCCCCACAATCAATTCTCCCGTGGTTATTCCTCCCCACGGCTAATCCTCCCCTTGGGTAATCCTCCCTGCGGTTAATCCTCCCCCTGGTTAATCCTCCCGTGGTTAAACATCCCCACGGTTAATCCTCCCCGCGGTTAATCCGGCCGTGGTTAATCCTCCCCATGGTTAATCCGTGGTTAATGATCCCATGGTAAATCCTCCCCGTGGTTAATCCTCCCGCGGTTAATCCTCCCCGTGGTTAATCCGTGGTCAATCATCCCGTGATTAATCTTCCCATGGTTAATCCTACCCGCGGTTAATCCTCCCGCGGTCAATCTTCCCCACGGTTAATCCTCCCCACGGTTAATCCTCCTCGTGGTTAATCCTCCCCGTGGTTAATCCATACGCGGTTAATCCGCGGTTAATCCTCCTCGCGGTTAATCCTCCCCATGGTTAATGATCCCGTGGTTAATCCTCCCCATGGTTAATCCGTGGTTAATCCTCCCGCGGTTAATCCTCCCCGTGGTTAATCCATGGTTAATCATCCCGTGGTTAATCTTCCATTGGTTAATCCTCCCTGCAGTTAATCCTCCCACGATTAATCTTCCCCATGGTTAATCCTCCCCACGGTTAATCCTCCTCGTGGTTAATCCTCCCCATGGTTAATCCATCCGCGTTTAATCCCTGGTTAATCCGCCCCGCGGTTAATCCTTCCCGTGGTTAATGATCCCGTGGTTAATCCTCCCCATGGTTAATCAGTGGTTAATCCTCCCGTGTTTAATCCTCCCCATGGTTAATCCATGGTTAATCCTCCCCGCGGTTAATTCTCCCGTGGTTATTCGTCCCCACGGTTAATCCTCGCCATGGTTAATCCTCCCCACGGTTAATTCTCCCGTGGTTATTCGTCCCCACGGTTAATCCTCCCGTGGTTAATCCTCCCCATGGTTAATCTGTGGTTAATCCTCCGGTGCTTAATCCTCCCCATGGTTAATGCGTGGTTAATGATCGCCTGGTTATTCCTCCCCATGGTTAATCCGTGGTTAATGATGACGTGGTTAATCCTCCCCATGGTTAATCCATGGGTAAACCTCCCCGTGGTTAATCATCCCGTGGTTAATCCTCGCCATGGTTAATCCTCCCGTGGTTAATTCTCCCATGGTTATTCCTCCCCACGGTTAATCCTCCCGTGGTTAATCCTCCCCATGGTTAATCCGTGGTTAATGATCCTGTGGTTAATCCTCCCCATGGTTAATCCGTGGGTAATCCTCCCGTGGTTAATCTTCCTCGTGGTTAATCCTCCCCGTGGCAAATCCTGCTCGTGGTTAATCCTCCCGTGGTTAATCCTCCCCACGGTTAATCCTCCTCGTGATTAATCCTCCCCGTGGTTAATCCATCCGCGGTTAATCCGTGGTTAATCCTCCTCGCGGTTAATCCTCCCCGTGGTTAATGATCCCGTGGTTAATCTTCCCCATGGTTAATCAGTGGTTAATTCTCCCGCGGTTAATCCTCCCCGTGGTTAATCCGTGGTTAATCCTCCCTGCGGTTAATCCTCCCGTGGTTAATCTTCGCCATGGTTAATCCTCCCCACGGTTAATTCTCCCGTGGTTATACCTCACCACGGTTAATCCTCCCGTGGTTAATCCTCCCCATGGTTAATCCGTGGTTAATCCTCCCCATGGTTAATCCGTGGTTAATGATCCCGTGGTTATTCCTCCCCATGGTTAATCCGTGGTTAATGTTCCCATGGTTAATCCTCCCCATGGTTAATCCTCCCCACGGTTAATTCTCCCATGGTTATTCCTCCCCACGGTTAATCCTCCCGTGGTTAATTCTCCCGCGGTTAATGCTCCCGTGGTTAATCCTCCCCATGGTTAATCCGTGGTTAATGATCCAGTGGTTAATCCTCCCCATGTTTAATCCGTGGTTAATCCTCCGCGTGGTTAATCCTCCCCATGGTTTATCCTCCCCGTGGTTAATCCGCACCGCGGTTAATCCTCGCCGTGGATAATCCTCCCCATGGTTAATCCGTGGTTAATCCTCCCGCGGTTAATCCTCCCCGTGGTTAATCCGTGGTTAATCCTCCCGTGGTTAATCCTCCCATGGTTAATCCTCCCCGTGGTTAATCCTCCCGCGGTTAATCCTCCCCACGGTTAATTCTCCCGTGGTTATTCCTCCCCATGGTTAATCCTCCCCGTGGTTAATCCTCCTCTGGTTAATCCTCCCGTGGTTAATCCTCCCCACGGTTAATCCTCCCCGTGGTTAATCCTCCCGTGGTTAATCCTCGCCATGGTCAATCCTCCCCACAGTTAATTCTCCCGTGGTTATTCCTCCCCACGGCTAATCCTCCCCGTGTTTAATCCTCCCCGCGGTTAATCCTCCCCGCGGTTAATCCTCCCGTGGTTAAACATCCCCACGGTTAATCCTCCCCGCGGTTAATCCTCCCGTGGTTAATCCTCCCCATGGTTAATCCGTGGTTAATGATCCCATGGTAAATCCTCCCCATGGTTAATCCACGGTTAATCCTCCCCATGGTTAATCCTCCCGTGGTTAATCCTCCCCGTGGTTAATCCTCCCCGCGGTTAATCCTCCCCGTGGTTAATCCGTGGTTAATCCTCCCGCGGTTAATCCTCCCCGTGGTTAATCCGTGGTCAATCATCCCGTGATTAATCTTCCCATGGTTAATCCTACCCGCGGTTAATCCTCCCGCGGTTAATCTTCCCCACGGTTAATCCTCCCCACAGTTAATCCTCCTCGTGGTTAATCCTTCCGGTGGTTAATCCATCCGCGGTTAATCCGTGGTTAATCGTCCTCGCGGTTAATCCTCCCCGTGGTTAATGATCCCGTGGTTAATCCTCCCCATGGTTAATCCGTGGTTAATGATCCCGTGGTTATTCCTCCCTATGGTTAATCCATGGTTAATGATCCCCTGGTTAATCCTCGCCATGGTTAATCCTCCCCACGGTTAATTCTCCCATGGTTATTCCTCCCCACGGTTAATCCTCCCGTGGTTAATCCTCCCCGCGGTTAATTCTCCCATGGTTAATCCTTCCCATGGTTAATCCGTGGTTAATGATCCCATGGTTAATCCTCCCCATGGTTAATCCGTGGTTAATCCTCCGTGTGGTTAATCCTCCCCATGGTTAATCCTCCCCGTGGATAATCCTCCCCATGGTTAATCCGTGGTTAATCCTCCCGCGGTTAATCCTCCCCATGGTTAATCAGTGGTTAATCCTCCCGTGGTTAATCCTCCCGTGGTTAATTCTCCCGTGGTTAATCCTCCCCATGGTTAATCCTCCCGTGGTTAATCCTCCCCGTGGATAATCCTCCCCGCGGTTAATCCTCCCCGTGGTTAATCCGTGGTTAATCCTCCCATGGTTAATCCTCCCGTGGTTAATCCTCGCCATGGTCAATCCTCCCCACAATTAATTCTCCCGTGGTTATTCCTCCCCACGGCTAATCCTCCCCTTGGGTAATCCTCCCTGCGGTTAATCCTCCCCCCGGTTAATCCTCCCGTGGTTAAACATCCCCACGGTTAATCCTCCCCGCGGTTAATCCGGCCGTGGTTAATCCTCCCCATGGTTAATCCGTGGTTAATGATCCCATGGTAAATCCTCCCCGTGGTTAATCCTCCCGCGGTTAATCCTCCCCGTGGTTAATCCGTGGTCAATCATCCCGTGATTAATCTTCCCATGGTTAATCCTACCCGCGGTTAATCCTCCCGCGGTCAATCTTCCCCATGGTTAATCCTCCCCACGGTTAATCCTCCTCGTGGTTAATCCTCCCCGTGGTTAATCCATACGCGGTTAATCCGCGGTTAATCCTCCTCGCGGTTAATCCTCCCCATGGTTAATGATCCCGTGGTTAATCCTCCCCATGGTTAATCCGTGGTTAATCCTCCCGCGGTTAATCCTCCCCGTGGTTAATCCGTGGTTAATCATCCCGTGGTTAATCTTCCATTGGTTAATCCTCCCTGCGGTTAATCCTCCCACGATTAATCTTCCCCATGGTTAATCCTCCCCACGGTTAATCCTCCTCGTGGTTAATCCTCCCCATGGTTAATCCATCCGCGTTTAATCCCTGGTTAATCCGCCCCGCGGTTAATCCTTCCCGTGGTTAATGATCCCGTGGTTAATCCTCCCCATGGTTAATCAGTGGTTAATCCTCCCGTGTTTAATCCTCCCCATGGTTAATCCATGGTTAATCCTCCCCGCGGTTAATCCTCTCGTGGTTAATCCTCGCCATGGTTAATCCTCCCCACGGTTAATTCTCCCGTGGTTATTCGTCCCCACGGTTAATCCTCCCGTGGTTAATCCTCCCCATGGTTAATCTGTGGTTAATCCTCCGGTGCTTAATCCTCCCCATGGTTATTGCGTGGTTAATGATCGCATGGTTATTCCTCCCCATGGTTAATGATGCCGTGGTTAATCCTCCCCATGGTTAATCCATGGGTAAACCTCCCCGTGGTTAATCATCCCGTGGTTAATCCTCGCCATGGTTAATCCTCCCGTGGTTAATTCTTCCATGGTTATTCCTCCCCACGGTTAATCCTCCTGTGGTTAATCCTCCCCATGGTTAATCCGTGGTTAATGATCCTGTGGTTAATCCTCCCCATGGTTAATCCGTGGGTAATCCTCCCGTGGTTAATCTTCCTCGTGGTTAATCCTCCCCGTGGCAAATCCTGCTCGTGGTTAATTCTCCCAAGGTTCATCCTCTGCACGGTTAATCCTCCCGTGGTTAATCCTCCCCATGGTTAATCCATGGTTAATGATCCTGTGGTTAATCCTCCCCATGGTTAATCCGTGGGTAATCCTCCCGTGGTTAATCTTCCTCGTGGTTAATCCTCCCCGTGGCAAATCCTGCTCGTGGTTAATCCTCCCCGTGGTTAATCCATACGCGGTTAATCCGCGGTTAATTCTCCTCGCGGTTAATCCTCCCCGTGGTTAATCCTCCCCATGGTTAATCCGTGGTTAATCATCCCGTGGTTAATCTTCCATTGGTTAATCCTCCCCGCGGTTAATCCTCCCACGATTAATCTTCCCCATGGTTAATCGTCCCCACGGTTAATCCTCCCGTGGTTAATCCTCCCCATGGTTAATCCGTGGTTAATGATCCTGTGGTTAATCCTCCCCATGGTTAATCCGTGGGTAATCCTCCCGTGGTTAATCTTCCTCGTGGTTAATCCTCCCCGTGGCAAATCCTGCTCGTGGTTAATTCTCCCAAGGTTCATCCTCTGCACAGTTAATTCTCCCGTGGTTATTCCTCCCCACGGTTAATCCACCCCGTGGTTAATCCTCCTCGTGGTTAATCCTCCCGTGGTTAACCCTCCCCACGGTTAATCCTCCCCGTGGTAAATCCTCCCGTGGTTAATCCTCGCCATGGTTAATCCTCCCCACGGTTAATTCTCCCGTGGTTATTCCTACCACGGTTAAACCTCCCGTGGTTAATCCTCCCCGTGGTTAATCCTCCCCGTGGTTAATCTTCCCCGCGGTTAATCCTCCACACGGTTAATCCTCCTGTGGTTAATCCTCCCCATGGTTAATCCGTGGTTAATCCTCCCGTGGTTAATCCTCCCCATGGTTAATCCGTGGTTAATGAATCCGTGGTTATTCCTCCCCGAGGTTAATCCGTGGTTAATGATCCCGTAGTTAATCCTCCCCATGGTTAATCCGTGGGTAATCCTCCCGTGGTTAATCCTCCCGTGGTTAATCCTCCCCGCGGTTACTCCTCCCGCGGTTAATCCTCCCGCGGTTATTCCTCCCCACGGTTAATCCTCCTCATGCTTAATCCTCCCTTTGGTTAATCCTCACCGCGGTTCATCCTCCCGTGGTTAATCCTCGCCATGGTTAATCCTCCCGACGGTTAATTCTCCTGTGGTTATTCCTCCCCACGGTTAATCTTCCCGTGGTTAATCCTCCCATGGTTAACCCTCCCCACGGTTAATCCTCCCCATGGTTAATCCTCCTGTGGTTAATCCTCGCCATGGTTAATCCTCCCCACGGTTAATTATCCCGTGGTTATTCCTCCCACGGTTAAATCTCCCGTGGTTAATCCCCCCGTGGTTAATCCTCCCCGTGGTTAATCTTCCCCGCGGTTAATCCTCCACATGGTAAATCCTCCCGTGGTTAAACCTCCCGGCGGTTAATCCTCCCCGTGGTTAATCCTCCTGTGGTTAATCCTCCTGTGGTTAATCCTCCCCGTGGTTAATCCTCAACATGGTTAATCCTCCCAATGGTTAATCCTCCCCACGGTTAATCCTCCCCGTGGTTAATCCTCCCCGTGGTTAATCCGTGGTTAATCCTCCCGTGGTTAATCCTCCCAATGGTTAATCCGTGGTTAATGATCCCGTGGTTAATCCTCCCCATGGTTAATCCGTGGTTAATCCTCCCGTGGTTAATCCACCCCGTGGTTAATCCGTGGTTAATCCTCCCGTGGTTAATCCTCCCCGCGGTTAATCCTCCCGCGGTTAATCCTCCCCATGGTTAATCCTTCCCACGGTTAATCCTCCTCGTGCTTAATCCTCCCTTTGGTTAATCCTCCCCGCGGTTCACCTCCCGTGGGTAATCCTCGCCATGGTTAATCCTCCCCACGGTTAATTCTCCCATGGTTATTCCTCCCCACGGTTAATCCTCCCATGTTTAATCCTCCCCATGGTTAATCCATGGTTAATCCTCCCCACGGTTAATTCTCCCATGGTTATTCCTCCCCACGGTTAATTCTCCCATGGTTAATCCTCCCCGTGGTTAATCCGTGGTTACTTCTCCCGTGGTTAATCCTCCCCATGGTTAATCCGTGGTTAATCCTCCCGTGGTTAATCCTCCCCATGGTTAATCCGTGGTTAATGATCCCGTGGTTAATCCTCCCCATGGTTAATCCTCCCCGCGGTTAATCCTCCCCATGGTTAATGCTCCCCGCGGTTAATCCTCCCAATGGTTAATCGGTGGTCAATGATCCCGTGGTTAATCCTCCACATGGTTAATCTGTGGTTAATCGTCCCGCGGTTAATTCTCCCTGTGGTTAATTCTCCCTGTGGTTAATCCGTGGTTAATCCACCCGTGGTTAATCCTCCTGTGGTTAATCATTCCTGCGGTTAATCCTCCCGCGGTTAATCATCCCCACGGTTAATCCTCCCCACGGTTAATCCTCCCCGTGGTTAATCCTCCCCGTGGTTAATCCTCCCCGTGGTTAATCCGTGGTTAATCCTCCCGTGGTTAATCTTCCCCGTGGTTAATCCTCCCTTGGTTAATCCTCCCCACTCTTAATCTTCCCCACGGTTAATCCTCCTCATGGTTAATCCTCCCCGTGGTAAATCCTCCCTTGGTTAATCCTCCCCACGGTTAATTCTCCCGTGGTTATTCCTCCCCATGGTTAATCCTCCCGTGGTTAAAAATCCCCACATTTAATCCTCCCCGCGGTTAATCCTCCCGTGGTTAATCCTCCCCATAGTTAATCCGTGGTTAATGATCCCATGGTAAATCCTACCCATGGTTAATCCGTGGTTAATCCTCCCGCGGTTAATCCTCCCCATGGTTAATCCTCCCCGTGGCTAATGCTCCCCGTGGTTAATCCTCCCCGCGGTTAATCCACCTCGTGGTTAATCCGTGGTTAATCCTCCCGTGGTTAATCCTCCCCGTGGTTAATCCGTGGTCAATCATCCTGTGATTAATCTTCCCATGGTTAATCCTACCCGTGGTTAATCCTCCCACGATTAATCTTCCCCATGGTTAATTCTCCCCACGGTTAATCCTCCTCGTGGTTAATCCTCCCCATGGTTCATCCATCCGCGGTTAATCCGTGGTTAATCCGCTCCGCGATTAATCCTCCCCGTGGTTAATAATCCCGTGGTTAATCCTCCCCATGGTTAATCAGTGGTTAATCCTCCCGCGGTTAATCCTCCCCGTGGTTAATCCATGGTTAATCCTCCCTGCGGTTAATCCTCACGTGGTTAATCCTCGCCATGGTTAATCCTCCCCACGGTTAATTCTCCCGTGGTTATTCCTCCCCACAGTTAATCCTCCCGTGGTTAATCCTCCCCATGGTTAATCAGTGGTTAATCCTCCCCATGGTTAATCCGTGGTTAATGATCCCGTGGTTATTCCTCCCCATGGTTAATCTGTGGTTAATGTTCCCATGGTTAATCCTCCCCATGGTTAATTCTCCCCGCGGTTAATTCTCCCGTGGTTAATCCTCCCCATGGTTAATCCGTGGTTAATGATCCAGTGGTTAATCCTCCCCATGTTTAATCCGTGGTTAATCCTCCGCGTGGTTAATCCTCCCCATGGTTTATCCTCCCCGTGGTTAATCCGCACCGCGGTTAATCCTCGCCATGGATAATCCTCCCCATGGTTAATCCGTGGTTAATCCTCCCGCGGTTAATCCTCCCCATGGTTAATCCGTGGTTAATCCTCCCGTGGTTAATCCTCCCCGTGGTTAATCCTCCCGCGGTTAATCCTCCCCACGGTTAATTCTCCCGTGGTTATTCCTCCCCATGGTTAATCCTCCCCGTGGTTAATCCTCCTCTGGTTAATCCTCCCATGGTTAATCCTCCCCACGGTTAATCCTCCCCGTGGTTAATCCTCCCGTGGTAAATCCTCGCCATGGTCAATCCTCCCCACAGTTAATTCTCCCGTGGTTATTCCTCCCCACGGCTAATCCTCCCCGTAGTTAATCCTCCCCGCGGTTAATCCTCCCCGCGGTTAATCCTCCCGTGGTTAAACATCCCCACGGTTAATCCTCCCCGCGGTTAATCCTCCCGTGGTTAATCCTCCCCATGGTTAATCCGTGGTTAATGATCCCATGGTAAATCCTCCCCATGGTTAATCCGTGGTTAATCCTCCCCATGGTTAATCCTCCCATGGTTAATCCTCCCCGTGGTTAATCCTCCCCGCGGTTAATCCTCCCCGTGGTTAATCCGTGGTTAATCCTCCCGTGGTTAATCCTCCCCGCGGTTAATCTGTGGTCAATCATCCCGTGATTAATCTTCCCATGGTTATTCCTACCCGCGGTTAATCCTCCCGCGGTTAATCTTCCCCACGGTTAATCCTCCCCACGGTTAATCCTGCTCGTGGTTACTCCTTCCGGTGGTTAATCCATCCGCGGTTAATCCGTGGTTAATCCTCCTCGCGGTTAATCCTCCCCGTGGTTAATGATCCCGTGGTTAATCCTGCCCATGGTTAATCCGTGATTAATCCGCCCTGCGATTAATCCTCCCCGTGGTTAATGATCCCGTGGTTAATCGTCCCCATGGTTAATCAGTGGTTAAACCTCCCGCGGTTAATCCTCCCGTGGTTAATCCTCGCCATGGTTAATCCTCCTCACGGTTAATTCTCCCGTGGTTATTCCAGCCCACGGTTAATCCTCCCGTGGTTAATCCTCCCCATGGTTAATCCGTGGTTAATCCTCCCCATGGTTAATCCGTGGTTAATGATCCCGTGGTTATTCCTCCCTATGGTTAATCCGTGGTTAATCCTCGCCATGGTTAATCCTCCCCACGGTTAATTCTCCCATGGTTATTCCTCCCCACGTTTAATCCTCCCGTGGTTAATCCTCCCCGCGGTTAATTCTCCCGTGGTTAATCCTCCCCATGGTTAATCCGTGGTTAATTCTCCCCATGGTTAATCCGTGGTTAATGATCCCGTGGTTATTCCTCCCTATGGTTAATCCGTGGTTAATGATCCCGTGGTTAATCCTCGCCATGGTTAATCCTCCCCACGGTTAATTCTCCCATGGTTATTCCTCCCCACGGTTAATCCTCCCGTGGTTAATCCTCCCCGCGGTTAATGCTCCGTGTGGTTAATCCTCCCCATGGTTTATTCTCCCCGTGGTTAATCCTCCCCATGGTTAATCCGTGGGTAATCCTCCCGTGGTTAATCTTCCTCGTGGTTAATCCTCCCCGTGGCAAATCCTGCTCGTGGTTAATCCTCCCGTGGTTAATCCTCTGCACGGTTAATTCTCCCGTGGTTATTCCTCCCACGGTTAAATCTCCCGTGGTTAATCCCCCCGTGGTTAATCCTCCCCGTGGTTAATCTTCCCCGCGGTTAATCCTCCACATGGTAAATCCTCCCGTGGTTAAACCTCCCGGCGGTTAATCCTCCCCGCGGTTAATCCTCCTGTGGTTAATCATCCTGTGGTTAATCCTCCCCGTGGTTAATCCTCACCATGGTTAATCCTCCCGTGGTTAATCCTCCCCACGGTTAATCCTCCCCGTGGTCAATCCTCCCCGTGGTTAATCCGTGGTTAATCCTCCCGTGGTTAATCCTCCCAATGGTTAATCCGTGGTTAATGATCCCGTGGTTAATCCTCCCCATGGTTAATCCGTGGTTAATCTTCCCGTGGTTAATCCACCCCGTGGTTAATCCGTGGTTAATCCTCCCGTGGTTAATCCTCCCCGCGGCTAATCCTCCCGCGGTTAATCCTCCCCATGGTTAATCCTTCCCACGGTTAATCCTCCTCGTGCTTAATCCTCCCTTTGGTTAATCCTCCCCGCGGTTCACCTCCCGTGGGTAATCCTCGCCATGGTTAATCCTCCCCACGGTTAATTCTCCCATGGTTATTCCTCCCCACGGTTAATCCTCCCATGGTTAATCCTCCCCATGGTTAATCCATGGTTAATCCTCCCCACGGTTAATTCTCCCATGGTTATTCCTCCCCACGGTTAATTCTCCCATGGTTAATCCTCCTGTGGTTAATCCGTGGTTAATCCTCCCCGCGGTTAATCCTCCCCGTGGTTAATCCGTGGTTAATGATCCCGTGGTTAATCCTCCCCATGGTTAATCCTCCCCGCGGTTAATCCTCCCCATGGTTAATGCTCCCCGCGGTTAATCCTCCCAATGGTTAATCGGTTGTCAATGATCCCGTGGTTAATCCTCCACATGGTTAATCTGTGGTTAATCGTCCCGCGGTTAATTCTCCCTGTAGTTAATTCTCCCTGTGGTTAATCTGTGGTTAATCCACCCGTGGTTAATCCTCCTGTGGTTAATCATTCCTGCGGTTAATCCTCCCGCGGTTAATCATCCCCACGGTTAATCCTCCCCACGGTTAATCCTCCCCGTGGTTAATCCTCCCCGTGGTTAATCCTCCCCGTGGTTAATCCGTGGTTAATCCTCCCGTGGTTAATCTTCCCCGTGGTTAATCCTCCCTTGGTTAATCCTCCCCACTCTTAATCTTCCCCACGGTTAATCCTCCTCATGGTTAATCCTCCCCGTGGTAAATCCTCCCTTGGTTAATCCTCCCCACGGTTAATTCTCCCGTGGTTATTCCTCCCCATGGTTAATCCTCCCCGTGGTTAATCCACGCCGCGGTTAATCCTCCCCGCGGTTAATCCTCCCGTGGTTAAAAATCCCCACATTTAATCCTCCCCGCGGTTAATCCTCCCGTGGTTAATCCTCCCCATGGTTAATCCTCCCCGTGGCTAATGCTCCCCGTGGTTAATCCTCCCCGCGGTTAATCCACCTCGTGGTTAATCCGTGATTAATCCTCCCGCGGTTAATCCTCCCCGTGGTTAATCCGTGGTCAATCATCCTGTGATTAATCTTCCCATGGTTAATCCTACCCGTGGTTAATCCTCCCACGATTAATCTTCCCCATGGTTAATTCTCCCCACGGTTAATCCTCCTCGTGGTTAATCCTCCCCATGGTTCATCCATCCGCGGTTAATCCGTGGTTAATCCGCCCCGCGATTAATCCTCCCCGTGGTTAATGATCCCGTGGTTAATCCTCCCCATGGTTAATCAGTGGTTAATCCTCCCGCGGTTAATCCTCCCCGTGGTTAATCCATGGTTAATCCTCCCTGCGGTTAATCCTCACGTGGTTAATCCTCGCCATGGTTAATCCTCCCCACGGTTAATTCTCCCGTGGTTATTCCTCCCCACAGTTAATCCTCCCGTGGTTAATCCTCCCCATGGTTAATCAGTGGTTAATCCTCCCCATGGTTAATCCGTGGTTAATGATCCCGTGGTTATTCCTCCCCTTGGTTAATCCGTGGTTAATGATCCCGTGGTTAATCCTCCCCATGGTTAATCCTCCCCGCGGTTAATCCTCCCCATGGTTAATGCTCCCCGCGGTTAATCCTCCCAATGGTTAATCGGTTGTCAATGATCCCGTGGTTAATCCTCCACATGGTTAATCTGTGGTTAATCGTCCCGCGGTTAATTCTCCCTGTGGTTAATTCTCCCTGTGGTTAATCTGTGGTTAATCCACCCGTGGGTAATCCTCCTGTGGTTAATCATTCCTGCGGTTAATCCTCCCGCGGTTAATCATCCCCACGGTTAATCCTCCCCACGGTTAATCCTCCCCGTGGTTAATCCTCCCCGTGGTTAATCCTCCCCGTGGTTAATCCGTGGTTAATCTTCCCGTGGTTAATCTTCCCCGTGGTTAATCCTCCCTTGGTTAATCCTCCCCACTCTTAATCTTCCCCACGGTTAATCCTCCTCATGGTTAATCCTCCCCGTGGTAAATCCTCCCTTGGTTAATCCTCCCCACGGTTAATTCTCCCGTGGTTATTCCTCCCCATGGTTAATCCTCCCCGTGGTTAATCCACGCCGCGGTTAATCCTCCCCGCGGTTAATCCTCCCGTGGTTAAAAATCCCCACATTTAATCCTCCCCGCGGTTAATCCTCCCGTGGTTAATCCTCCCCATGGTTAATCCTCCCCGTGGCTAATGCTCCCCGTGGTTAATCCTCCCCGCGGTTAATCCACCTCGTGGTTAATCCGTGATTAATCCTCCCGCGGTTAATCCTCCCCGTGGTTAATCCGTGGTCAATCATCCTGTGATTAATCTTCCCATGGTTAATCCTACCCGTGGTTAATCCTCCCACGATTAATCTTCCCCATGGTTAATTCTCCCCACGGTTAATCCTCCTCGTGGTTAATCCTCCCCATGGTTCATCCATCCGCGGTTAATCCGTGGTTAATCCGCCCCGCGATTAATCCTCCCCGTGGTTAATTATCCCGTGGTTAATCCTCCCCATGGTTAATCAGTGGTTAATCCTCCCGCGGTTAATCCTCCCCGTGGTTAATCCATGGTTAATCCTCCCTGCGGTTAATCCTCACGTGGTTAATCCTCGCCATGGTTAATCCTCCCCACGGTTAATTCTCCCGTGGTTATTCCTCCCCACAGTTAATCCTCCCGTGGTTAATCCTCCCCATGGTTAATCAGTGGTTAATCCTCCCCATGGTTAATCCGTGGTTAATGATCCCGTGGTTATTCCTCCCCATGGTTAATCTGTGGTTAATGTTCCCATGGTTAATCCTCCCCATGGTTAATTCTCCCCGCGGTTAATTCTCCCGTGGTTAATCCTCCCCATGGTTAATCCGTGGTTAATGATCCAGTGGTTAATCCTCCCCATGTTTAATCCGTGGTTAATCCTCCGCGTGGTTAATCCTCCCCATGGTTTATCCTCCCCGTGGTTAATCCGCACCGCGGTTAATCCTCGCCATGGATAATCCTCCCCATGGTTAATCCGTGGTTAATCCTCCCGCGGTTAATCCTCCCCATGGTTAATCCGTGGTTAATCCTCCCGTGGTTAATCCTCCCCGTGGTTAATCCTCCCGCGGTTAATCCTCCCCACGGTTAATTCTCCCGTGGTTATTCCTCCCCATGGTTAATCCTCCCCGTGGTTAATCCTCCTCTGGTTAATCCTCCCATGGTTAATCCTCCCCACGGTTAATCCTCCCCGTGGTTAATCCTCCCGTGGTTAATCCTCGCCATGGTCAATCCTCCCCACAGTTAATTCTCCCGTGGTTATTCCTCCCCACGGCTAATCCTCCCCGTGGTTAATCCTCCCCGCGGTTAATCCTCCCCGCGGTTAATCCTCCCGTGGTTAAACATCCCCACGGTTAATCCTCCCCGCGGTTAATCCTCCCGTGGTTAATCCTCCCCATGGTTAATCCGTGGTTAATGATCCCATGGTAAATCCTCCCCATGGTTAATCCGTGGTTAATCCTCCCCATGGTTAATCCTCCCATGGTTAATCCTCCCCGTGGTTAATCCTCCCCGCGGTTAATCCTCCCCGTGGTTAATCCGTGGTTAATCCTCCCGTGGTTAATCCTCCCCGCGGTTAATCTGTGGTCAATCATCCCGTGATTAATCTTCCCATGGTTATTCCTACCCGTGGTTAATCCTCCCGCGGTTAATCTTCCCCACGGTTAATCCTCCCCACGGTTAATCCTCCTCGTGGTTACTCCTTCCGGTGGTTAATCCATCCGCGGTTAATCCGTGGTTAATCCTCCTCGCGGTTAATCCTCCCCGTGGTTAATGATCCCGTGGTTAATCCTGCCCATGGTTAATCCGTGATTAATCCGCCCTGCGATTAATCCTCCCCGTGGTTAATGATCCCGTGGTTAATCGTCCCCATGGTTAATCAGTGGTTAAACCTCCCGCGGTTAATCCTCCCGTGGTTAATCCTCGCCATGGTTAATCCTCCTCACGGTTAATTCTCCCGTGGTTATTCCAGCCCACGGTTAATCCTCCCGTGGTTAATCCTCCCCATGGTTAATCCGTGGTTAATCCTCCCCATGGTTAATCCGTGGTTAATGATCCCGTGGTTATTCCTCCCTATGGTTAATCCGTGGTTAATCCTCGCCATGGTTAATCCTCCCCACGGTTAATTCTCCCATGGTTATTCCTACCCACGTTTAATCCTCCCGTGGTTAATCATCCCCGCGGTTAATTCTCCCGTGGTTAATCCTCCCCATGGTTAATCCGTGGTTAATTCTCCCCATGGTTAATCCGTGGTTAATGATCCCGTGGTTATTCCTCCCTATGGTTAATCCGTGGTTAATGATCCCGTGGTTAATCCTCGCCATGGTTAATCCTCCCCACGGTTAATTCTCCCATGGTTATTCCTCCCCACGGTTAATCCTCCCGTGGTTAATCCTCCCCGCGGTTAATGCTCCGCGTGGTTAATCCTCCCCATGGTTTATCCTCCCCGTGGTTAATCCTCCCCATGGTTAATCCGTGGGTAATCCTCCCGTGGTTAATCTTCCTCGTGGTTAATCCTCTGCACGGTTAATTCTCCCGTGGTTATTCCTCCCCACAGTTAATCCTCCCCGTGGTTAATCCTCCCATGGTTAATCCTCGCCATGGTTAATCCTCCCCACGGTTAATTATCCCATGGTTATTCCTCCCACGGTTAAATCTCCCGTGGTTAATCCCCCCGTGGTTAATCCTCCCCGTGGTTAATCTTCCCCGCGGTTAATCCTCCACATGGTAAATCCTCCCGTGGTTAAACCTCCCGGCGGTTAATCCTCCCCGCGGTTAATCCTCCTGTGGTTAATCCTCCTGTGGTTAATCCTCCCCGTGGTTAATCTTCCCCGCGGTTAATCCTCCACATGGTAAATCCTCCCGTGGTTAAACCTCCCGGCGGTTAATCCTCCCGGCGGTTAATCCTCCCCGCGGTTAATCCTCCTGTGGTTAATCCTCCTGTGGTTAATCCTCCCCGTGGTTAATCCTCACCATGGTTAATCCTCCCGTGGTTAATCCTCCCCACGGTTAATCCTCCCCGTGGTCAATCCTCCCCGTGGTTAATCCGTGGTTAATCCTCCCGTGGTTAATCCTCCCAATGGTTAATCCGTGGTTAATGATCCCGTGGTTAATCCTCCCCATGGTTAATCCGTGGTTAATCTTCCCGTGGTTAATCCACCCCGTGGTTAATCCGTGGTTAATCCTCCCGTGGTTAATCCTCCCCGCGGTTAATCCTCCCGCGGTTAATCCTCCCCATGGTTAATCCTTCCCACGGTTAATCCTCCTCGTGCTTAATCCTCCCTTTGGTTAATCCTCCCCGCGGTTCACCTCCCGTGGGTAATCCTCGCCATGGTTAATCCTCCCCACGGTTAATTCTCCCATGGTTATTCCTCCCCATGGTTAATCCTCCCATGGTTAATCCTCCCCATGGTTAATCCATGGTTAATCCTCCCCACGGTTAATTCTCCCATGGTTATTCCTCCCCACGGTTAATTTTCCCATGGTTAATCCTCCCCGTGGTTAATCCGTGGTTACTTCTCCCGTGGTTAATCCTCCCCATGGTTAATCCATGGTTAATGATCCCGTGGTTAATCCTCCCCATGGTTAATCCTCCCCGCGGTTAATCCTCCCCATGGTTAATGCTCCCCGCGGTTAATCCTCCCAATGGTTAATCGGTTGTCAATGATCCCGTGGTTAATCCTCCACATGGTTAATCTGTGGTTAATCGTCCCGCGGTTAATTCTCCCTGTAGTTAATTCTCCCTGTGGTTAATCTGTGGTTAATCCACCCGTGGTTAATCCTCCTGTGGTTAATCATTCCTGCGGTTAATCCTCCCGCGGTTAATCATCCCCACGGTTAATCCTCCCCACGGTTAATCCTCCCCGTGGTTAATCCTCCCCGTGGTTAATCCTCCCCGTGGTTAATCCGTGGTTAATCCTCCCGTGGTTAATCTTCCCCGTGGTTAATCCTCCCTTGGTTAATCCTCCCCACTCTTAATCTTCCCCACGGTTAATCCTCCTCATGGTTAATCCTCCCCGTGGTAAATCCTCCCTTGGTTAATCCTCCCCACGGTTAATTATCCCGTGGTTATTCCTCCCCATGGTTAATCCTCCCCGTGGTTAATCCACGCCGCGGTTAATCCTCCCCGCGGTTAATCCTCCCGTGGTTAAAAATCCCCACATTTAATCCTCCCCGCGGTTAATCCTCCCGTGGTTAATCCTCCCCATGGTTAATCCTCCCCGTGGCTAATGCTCCCCGTGGTTAATCCTCCCCGCGGTTAATCCACCTCGTGGTTAATCCGTGATTAATCTTCCCATGGTTAATCCTACCCGTGGTTAATCCTCCCACGATTAATCTTCCCCATGGTTAATTCTCCCCACGGTTAATCCTCCTCGTGGTTAATCCTCCCCATGGTTCATCCATCCGCGGTTAATCCGTGGTTAATCCGCCCCGCGATTTATCCTCCCCGTGGTTAATGATCCCGTGGTTAATCCTCCCCATGGTTAATCAGTGGTTAATCCTCCCGCGGTTAATCCTCCCCGTGGTTAATGCATGGTTAATCCTCCCTGCGGTTAATCCTCACGTGGTTAATCCTCGCCATGGTTAATCCTCCCCACGGTTAATTCTCCCGTGGTTATTCCTCCCCACAGTTAATCCTCCCGTGGTTAATCCTCCCCATGGTTAATCAGTGGTTATTCCTCCCCATGGTTAATCCGTGGTTAATGATCCCGTGGTTATTCCTCCCCATGGTTAATCTGTGGTTAATGTTCCCATGGTTAATCCTCGCCATGGTTAATTCTCCCCGCGGTTAATTCTCCCGTGGTTAATCCTCCCCATGGTTAATCCGTGGTTAATGATCCAGTGGTTAATCCTCCCCATGTTTAATCCGTGGTTAATCCTCCGCGTGGTTAATCCTCCCCATGGTTTATCCTCCCCGTGGTTAATCCGCACCGCGGTTAATCCTCCCAATGGATAATCCTCCCCATGGTTAATCCGTGGTTAATCCTCCCGCGGTTAATCCTCCCCGTGGTTAATCCTCCCGCGGTTAATCCTCCCCACGGTTAATTCTCCCGTGGTTATTCCTCCCCATGGTTAATCCTCCCCGTGGTTAATCCTCCTCTGGTTAATCCTCCCGTGGTTAATCCTCCCCACGGTTAATCCACCTCGTGGTTAATCCGTGATTAATCTTCCCATGGTTAATCCTACCCGTGGTTAATCCTCCCACGATTAATCTTCCCCATGGTTAATTCTCCCCACGGTTAATCCTCCTCGTGGTTAATCCTCCCCATGGTTCATCCATCCGCGGTTAATCCGTGGTTAATCCGCCCCGCGATTTATCCTCCCCGTGGTTAATGATCCCGTGGTTAATCCTCCCCATGGTTAATCAGTGGTTAATCCTCCCGCGGTTAATCCTCCCCGTGGTTAATCCATGGTTAATCCTCCCTGCGGTTAATCCTCACGTGGTTAATCCTCGCCATGGTTAATCCTCCCCACGGTTAATTCTCCCGTGGTTATTCCTCCCCACAGTTAATCCTCCCGTGGTTAATCCTCCCCATGGTTAATCAGTGGTTATTCCTCCCCATGGTTACTCCGTGGTTAATGATCCCGTGGTTATTCCTCCCCATGGTTAATCTGTGGTTAATGTTCCCATGGTTAATCCTCGCCATGGTTAATTCTCCCCGCGGTTAATTCTCCCGTGGTTAATCCTCCCCATGGTTAATCCGTGGTTAATGATCCAGTGGTTAATCCTCCCCATGTTTAATCCGTGGTTAATCCTCCGCGTGGTTAATCCTCCCCATGGTTTATCCTCCCCGTGGTTAATCCGCACCGCGGTTAATCCTCCCAATGGATAATCCTCCCCATGGTTAATCCGTGGTTAATCCTCCCGCGGTTAATCCTCCCCGTGGTTAATCCGTGGTTAATCCTCCCGTGGTTGATCCTCCCCGTGGTTAATCCTCCCGCGGTTAATCCTCCCCACGGTTAATTCTCCCGTGGTTATTCCTCCCCATGGTTAATCCTCCCCGTGGTTAATCCTCCTCTGGTTAATCCTCCCGTGGTTAATCCTCCCCACGGTTAATCCTCCCCGTGGTTAATCCTCCCGTGGTTAATCCTCGCCATGGTCAATCCTCCCCACAGTTAATTCTCCCGTGGTTATTCCTCCCCACGGCTAATCCTCCCCGTGGTTAATCCTCCCCGCGGTTAATCCTCCCCGCGGTTAATCCTCCCGTGGTTAAACATCCCCACGGTTAATCCTCCCCGCGGTTAATCCTCCCGTGGTTAATCCTCCCCATGGTTAATCCGTGGTTAATGATCCCATGGTAAATCCTCCCCATGGTTAATCCGTGGTTAATCCTCCCCATGGTTAATCCTCCCGTGGTTAATCCTCCCCGTGGTTAATCCTCCCCGCGGTTAATCCTCCCCGTGGTTAATCCGTGGTTAATCCGCCCGTGGTTAATCCTCCCCGCGGTTAATCTGTGGTCAATCATCCTGTGATTAATCTTCCCATGGTTATTCCTACCCGCGGTTAATCCTCCCGCGGTTAGTCTTCCCCACGGTTAATCCTCCCCACGGTTAATCCTCCTCGTGGTTACTCCTTCCGGTGGTTAATCCATCCGCGGTTAATCCGTGGTTAATCCTCCTTGCGGTTAATCCTCCCCGTGGTTAATGATCCCGTGGTTAATCCTGCCCATGGTTAATCCATGATTAATCCGCCCCGCGATTAATCCTCCCCGTGGTTAATGATCCCGTGGTTAATCGTCCCCATGGTTAATCAGTGGTTAAACCTCCCGCGGTTAATCCTCCCGTGGTTAACCCTCGCCATGGTTAATCCTCCCCACGATTAATTCTCCCGTGGTTATTCCTCCCCACGGTTAATCCTCCCGTGGTTAATCCTCCCCATGGTTAATCCGTGGTTAATCCTCCCCATGGTTAATCCGTGGTTAATGATCCCGTGGTTATTCCTCCATATGGTTAATCCGTGGTTAATGATCCCGTGGTTAATCCTCGCCATGGTTAATCCTCCCCACGGTTAATTCTCCCATGGTTATTACTCCCCACGGCTAATCCTCCCGTGGTTAATCCTCCCCGCGGTTAATTCTCCCGTGGTTAATCCTCCCCATGGTTAATCCGTGGTTAATCCTCCCCATGGTTAATCCGTGGTTAATGATCCCGTGGTTATTCCTCCCTATGGTTAATCCGTGGTTAATGATCCCGTGGTTAATCCTCGCCATGGTTAATCCTCCACACGGTTAATTCTCCCATGGTTATTCCTCCCCACGGTTAATACTCCCGTGGTTAATCCTCCCCGCGGTTAATCCTCCGCGTGGTTAATCCTCCCCATGGTTTATCCTCCCCGTGGTTAATCCGCCCCGCGGTTAATCCTCCCCGTGGATAATCCTCCCCATGGTTAATCCGTGGTTAATCCTCCCGCGGTTAATCCTCCCCATGGTTAATCCGTGGTTAATCCTCGGGTGGTTAATCCTCCTGCGGTTAATTCTCCCGTGGTTAATCCTCCCCATGGTTAATCCTCCCGTGGTTAATCCTCCCCGTGGTTAATCCTCACCGCGGTTAATCCTCCCCGTGGTTAATCCGTGGTTAATCCTCCCGTGGTTAATCCTCCCGTGGTTAATCCTCGCCATGGTCAATCCTCCCCACAATTAATTCTCCCGTGGTTATTCCTCCCCACGGCTAATCCTCCCCTTGGGTAATCCTCCCTGCGGTTAATCCTCCCCCCAGTTAATCCTCCCGTGGTTAAACATCCCCACGGTTAATCCTCCCCGCGGTTAATCCGGCCGTGGTTAATCCTCCCCATGGTTAATCCGTGGTTAATGATCCCATGGTAAATCCTCCCCATGGTTAATCCGTGGTTAATCCTCCCGTGGTTAATCCTCCCCGTGGTTAATCCTCCCGCGGTTAATCCTCCCCACGGTTAATTCTCCCGTGGTTATTCCTCCCCATGGTTAATCCTCCCCGTGGTTAATCCTCCTCTGGTTAATCCTCCCATGGTTAATCCTCCCCACGGTTAATCCTCCCCGTGGTTAATCCTCCCGTGGTTAATCCTCGCCATGGTCAATCCTCCCCACAGTTAATTCTCCCGTGGTTATTCCTCCCCACGGCTAATCCTCCCCATGGTTAATCCTCCCCGCGGTTAATCCTCCCCGCGGTTAATCCTCCCGTGGTTAAACATCCCCACGATTAATCATCCCCGCGGTTAATCCTCCCGTGGTTAATCCTCCCCATGGTTAATCCGTGGTTAATGATCCCATGGTAAATCCTCCCCATGGTTAATCCGTGGTTAATCCTCCCCATGGTTAATCCTCCCGTGGTTAATCCTCCCCGTGGTTAATCCTCCCCGCGGTTAATCCTCCCCATGGTTAATCCGTGGTTAATCCTCCCGCGGTTAATCCTCCCCGCGGTTAATCTGTGGTCAATCATCCCGTGATTAATCTTCCCATCATTAATCCTACCCGCGGTTAATCCTCCCGCGGTTAATCTTCCCCACGGTTAATCCTCCCCACGGTTAATCCTCCTCGTGGTTAATCCTCCCCGTGGTTAATTCATACGCGGTTAATCTGCGGTTAATCCTCCTCGCGGTTAATCCTCCCCGTGGCTAATGATCCCGTGGTTAATCCTCCCCATGGTTAATCCGTGGTTAATCCTCCCGCGGTTAATCCTCCCCGTGGTTAATCCATGGTTAATCATCACGTGGTTAATCTTCCATTGGTTAATCCTCCCCGCGGTTAATCCTCCCACGATTAATCTTCCCCATGGTTAATCCTCCCCACGGTTAATCGTCCTCGTGGTTAATCCTCCCCATGGTTAATCCATCCGCGGTTAATCCCTGGTTAATCCGCCCCGCGGTTAATCCTCCCGGTGGTTAATGAACCCGTGGTTAATCCTCCCCATGGTTAATCAGTGGTTAATCCTCCCGCGGTTAATCCTCCCCGTGGTTAATCCGTGGTTAATCCTCCCCGCGGTTAATCCTCCCGTGGTTATTCCTCCCCGCGGTTAATCCGTGGTTAATCCTCCGGTGCTTAATCCTCCCCATGTTTAATCCGTGGTTAATGATCCCGTGGTTACTCCTCCCCATGGTTAATCCGTGGTTAATGATCCCGTGGTTAATCCTCCCCATGGTTAATCCATGGGTAAACCTCCCCGTGGTTAATCATCCCGTGGTTAATCCTCGCCATGGTTAATCCTCCCGTGGTTAATTCTCCCATAGTTATTCCTCCCCACGGTTAATCCTCCCGTGGTTAATCCTCCCCATGGTTGATCCGTGGTTAATGATCCCGTGGTTAATCCTCCCCATGGTTAATCCGTGGGTAATCCTCCCGTGGTTAATCTTCCTCGTGGTTAATCCGCCCCGTGGCAAATCCTGCTCGTGGTTAATCCTCCCGTGGTTAATCCTCTGCACGGTTAATTCTCCTGTGGTTATTCCTCCCCAAAGTTAATCCTCCCCGTGGTTAATATTCCCGTGGTTAACCCTCCCCACGGTTAATCCTCCCCGTGGTTAATCCTCCTGTGGTTAATCCTCGCCATGGTTAATCCTCCCCACGGTTAATTATCCCGTGGTTATTCCTCCCACGGTTAAACCTCCCGTGGTTAATCCCTCCGTGGTTAATCCTCCCCGTGGTTAATCTTCCCCGCGGTTAATCCGTGGCTAATCCTCCCGCGGTTAATCCTCCCCGTGGTTAATCCGTGGTTAATCATCCCGTGGTTAATCTTCCATTGGTTAATCCTCCCCGCGGTTAATCCTCCCACGATTAATCTTCCCCATGGTTAATCCTCCCCACGGTTAATCCTCCTCGTGATTAATCCTCCCCATGGTTAATCCATCCGCGGTTAATCCCTGGTTAATCCGCCCCGCGGTTAATCCTTCCCGTGGTTAATGATCCCGTGGTTAATCCTCCCCATGGTTAATCAGTGGTTAATCCTCCCGCGGTTAATCCTCCCCGTGGTTAAACCGTGGTTAATCCTCCCCGCGGTTAATCCTACCGTGGTTATTCCCCGCCATGGTTAATCCTCCCCACGGTGAATTCTCCCGTGGTTATTCCTCCCCACGGTTAATCCTCCCGTGGTTAATCCTCCCCATGGTTAATCCGTGGTTAATCCTCCCGTGCTTAATCCTCCCCATGGTTAATCCGTGGTTAATGATCCCGTGGTTATTCCTCCCCATAGTTAATCCGTGGTTAATGATCCCGTGGTTAATCCTCCCCATGGTTAATCCATGGGTAAACCTCCCCGTGGTTAATCATCCCGTGGTTAATCCTCGCCATGGTTAATCCTCCCGTGGTTAATTCTCCCATGGTTATTCCTCCCCACGGTTAATCCTCCCGTGGTTAATCCTCCCCATGGTTAATCCGTGGTTAATGATCCCGTGGTTAATCCTCCCCATGGTTAATCCGTGGGTAATCCTCCCGTGGTTAATCTTCCTCGTGGTTAATCCTCCCCGTGGCAAATCCTGCTCGTGGTTAATCCGCCCGTGGTTAATCCTCTGCACGGTTAATTCTCCCGTGGTTATTCCTCCCCACAGTTAATCCTCCCCGTGGTTAATATTCCCGTGGTTAACCCTCCCCACGGTTAATCCTCCCCGTGGTTAATCCTACTGTGGTTAATCCTCGCCATGGTTAATCCTCCCCATGGTTAATTATCCCGTGGTTATTCCTCCCACGGTTAAACCTCCCGTGGTTAATCCCTCCGTGGTTAATCCTCCCCGTGGTTAATCTTCCCCGCGGTTAATCCTCCACACGGTAAATCCTCCTGTGGTTAAACCTCCCAGCGGTTAATCCTCCCCGTGGTTAATCCTCCTGTGGTTAATCCTCCTGTGGTTAATCCTCCCCGTGGTTAATCCTCACCATGGTTAATCCTCCCGTGGTTAATCCTCCCCGCAGTTAATCCTTCCCGTGGTTAATCCTCCCCGTGGTTAATCCGTGGTTAATCCTCCCATGGTTAATCCTCCCAATGGTTAATCCGTGGTTAATGATCCCGTGGTTAATCCTCCCCATGGTTAATCCGTGGTTAATCCTCCCGTGGTTAATCCTCGCCATGGTTAATCCTCCCCACGGTTAATTCTCCCGTGGTTATTCCTCCCACGGTTAAACCTCCCGTGGTTAATCCTCCCCATGGTTAATCCTCCCCGTGGTTAATCTTCCCCGCAGTTAATCCACCTCGTGGTTAATCCGTGATTAATCCTCCCGCGGTTAATCCTCCCCGTGGTTAATCCGTGGTCAATCATCCTGTGATTAATCTTCCCATGGTTAATCCTACCCGTGGTTAATCCTCCCACGATTAATCTTCCCCATGGTTAATTCTCCCCACGGTTAATCATCCTCGTGGTTAATCCTCCCCATGGTTCATCCATCCGCGGTTAATCCGTGGTTAATCCGCCCCGCGATTAATCCTCCCCGTGGTTAATGATCCTGTGGTTAATCCTCCCCATGGTTAATCAGTGGTTAATCCTCCCGCGGTTAATCCTCCCCGTGGTTAATCCATGGTTAATCCTCCCTGCGGTTAATCCTCACGTGGTTAATCCTCGCCATGGTTAATCCACCCCACGGTTAATTCTCCCGTGGTTATTCCTCCCCACGGTTAATCCGTGGTTAATCCTCCGGTGCTTAATCCTCCCCATGTTTAATCCGTGGTTAATGATCCCGTGGTTATTCCTCCCCATGGTTAATCCGTGGTTAATGATCCCGTGGTTAATCCTCCCCATGGTTAATCCATGGGTAAACCTCCCCGTGGTTAATCATCCCGTGGTTAATCCTCGCCATGGTTAATCCTCCCGTGGTTAATTCTCCCATGGTTATTCCTCCCCACGGTTAATCCTCCCGTGGTTAATCCTCCCCATGGTTGATCCGTGGTTAATGATCCCGTGGTTAATCCTCCCCATGGTTAATCCGTAGGTAATCCTCCCGTGGTTAATCTTCCTCGTGGTTAATCCGCCCCGTGGCAAATCCTGCTCGTGGTTAATCCTCCCGTGGTTAATCCTCTGCACGGTTAATTCTCCCGTGGTTATTCCTCCCCACAGTTAATCCTCCCCGTGGTTAATATTCCCGTGGTTAACCCTCCCCACGGTTAATCCTCCCCGTGGTTAATCCTCCTGTGGTTAATCCTCGCCATGGTTAATCCTCCCCACGGTTAATTATCCCGTGGTTATTCCTCCCACGGTTAAACCTCCCGTGGTTAATCCCTCCGTGGTTAATCCTCCCCGTGGTTAATCTTCCCCGCGGTTAATCCGTGGTAAATCCTCCCGCGGTTAATCCTCCCCGTGGTTAATCCGTGGTTAATCATCCCGTGGTTAATCTTCCATTGGTTAATCCTCCCCGCGGTTAATCCTCCCACGATTAATCTTCCCCATGGTTAATCCTCCCCACGGTTAATCCTCCTCGTGATTAATCCTCCCCATGGTTAATCCATCCGCGGTTAATCCCTGGTTAATCCGCCCCGCGGTTAATCCTTCCCGTGGTTAATGATCCCGTGGTTAATCCTTCTCATGGTTAATCAGTGGTTAATCCCCCCGCGGTTAATCCTCCCCGTGGTTAAACCGTGGTTAATCCTCCCCGCGGTTAATCCTCCCGTGGTTAATCCCCGCCATGGTTAATCCTCCCCACGGTGAATTCTCCCGTGGTTATTCCTCCCCACGGTTAATCCTCCCGTGGTTAATCCTCCCCATGGTTAATCCGTGGTTAATCCTCCCGTGCTTAATCCTCCCCATGGTTAATCCGTGGTTAATGATCCCGTGGTTATTCCTCCCCATAGTTAATCCGTGGTTAATGATCCCGTGGTTAATCCTCCCCATGGTTAATCCATGGGTAAACCTCCCCGTGGTTAATCATCCCGTGGTTAATCCTCGCCATGGTTAATCCTCCCGTGGTTAATTCTCCCATGGTTATTCCTCCCCACGGTTAATCCTCCCGTGGTTAATCCTCCCCATGGTTAATCCGTGGTTAATGATCCCGTGGTTAATCCTCCCCATGGTTAATCCGTGGGTAATCCTCCCGTGGTTAATCTTCCTCGTGGTTAATCCTCCCCGTGGCAAATCCTGCTCGTGGTTAATCCGCCCGTGGTTAATCCTCTGCACGGTTAATTCTCCCGTGGTTATTCCTCCCCACAGTTAATCCTCCCCGTGGTTAATATTCCCGTGGTTAACCCTCCCCACGGTTAATCCTCCCCGTGGTTAATCCTACTGTGGTTAATCCTCGCCATGGTTAATCCTCCCCATGGTTAATTATCCCGTGGTTATTCCTCCCACGGTTAAACCTCCCGTTGTTAATCCCTCCGTGGTTAATCCTCCCCGTGGTTAATCTTCCCCGCGGTTAATCCTCCACACGGTAAATCCTCCCGTGGTTAAACCTCCCAGCGGTTAATCCTCCGCGTGGTTAATCCTCCTGTGGTTAATCCTCCTGTGGTTAATCCTCCCCGTGGTTAATCCTCACCATGGTTAATCCTCCCGTGGTTAATCCTCCCCGCAGTTAATCCTTCCCGTGGTTAATCCTCCCCGTGGTTAATCCGTGGTTAATCCTCCCATGGTTAATCCTCCCAATGGTTAATCCGTGGTTAATGATCCCGTGGTTAATCCTCCCCATGGTTAATCCGTGGTTAATCCTCCCGTGGTTAATCCTCGCCATGGTTAATCCTCCCCACGGTTAATTCTCCCGTGGTTATTCCTCCCACGGTTAAACCTCCCGTGGTTAATCCTCCCCATGGTTAATCCTCCCCGTGGTTAATCTTCCCCGCAGTTAATCCTCCACACGGTTAATCCTCCCGTGGTTAAACCTCCCGGCGGTTAATCCTCCCCGCGGTTAATCCTCCTGTGGTTAATCCTCCTGTGGTTAATCCTCCCCGTGGTTATTCCTCACCATGGTTAATCCTCCCGTGGTTAATCCTCCCCGCGGTTAATCCTCCCCGTGGTTAATCCTCCCCGTGGTTAATCCTCCCCGTGGTTAATCCGTGGTTAATCCTCCCGTGATTAATCCTCCCAATGGTTAATCCGTGGTTAATGATCCCGTGGTTAATCCTCCCCATGGTTAATCCGTGGTTAATCCTCCCGCGGTTAATCCTCCCCGCGGTTAATCCTCCCCGTGGTTAATGCTCCCCGCGGTTAATTCTCCCAATGGTTAATCGGTGGTCAATGATCCCGTGGTTAATCCTTCACATGGTTAATCTGGTTAATCGTCCCGTGGTTAATCCTCCCTGTGGTTAATCCGTGGTTAATCCACCCGTGGTTAATCCTCCTGTGGTTAATCATTCCTGCGGTTAATCCTCCCGCGGTTAATCATCCCCATGGTTAATCCTCCCCACGGTTAATCCTCCTCGTGGTTAATCCTCCCCCTGGTTAATCCTCCCCGTGGTTAATCCGTGGTTAATCCTCCCGTGGTTAATCTTCCCCGTGGTTAATCCTCCCTTCGTTAATCCTCCCCACTCTTAATCTTCCCCACGGTTAATCCTCCTCATGGTTAATCCTCCCCGTGGTAAATCCTACCTTGGTTAATCCTCCACACGGTTAATTCTACCGTGTTTATTCCTCCCCATGGTTAATCCTCCCCGTGGTTAATCCACCCCGCGGTTAATCCTCCCCGCGGTTAATCCTCCCGTGGTTAAAAATCCCCACATTTAATCCTCCCCGCAGTTAATCCTCCCGTGGTTAATCCTCCCCATGGTTAATCCGTGGTTAATGATCCCATGGTAAATCCTCCCCATGGTTAATCCATGGTTAATCCTCCCGCGGTTAATCCTCCCCATGGTTAATCCTCCCCGTGGTTAATCCTCCCCGTGGTTAATCCTCCCCGCGGTTAATCCTCCCCCTGGTTAATCCGTGGTTAATCCTCCCGCGGTTCACCTCCCGTGGGTAATCCTCGCCATGGTTAATCCTCCCCACGGTTAATTCTCCCATGGTTAATCCTACCCGCGGTTAATCCTCCCATGGTTAATCCTCCCCATGGTTAATCCATGGTTAATCCTCCCCACGGTTAATTCTCCCATGGTTATTCCTCCCCACGGTTAATTCTCCCATGGTTAATCCTCCCCGTGGTTAATCCGTGGTTACTTCTCCCGTGGTTAATCCTCCCCATGGTTAATCCGTGGTTAATCCTCCCGTGGTTAATCCTCCCCATGGTTAATCCGTGGTTAATGATCCCGTGGTTAATCCTCCCCATGGTTAATCCTCCCCGCGGTTAATCCTCCCCATGGTTAATGCTCCCCGCGGTTAATCCTCCCAATGGTTAATCGGTTGTCAATGATCCCGTGGTTAATCCTCCACATGGTTAATCTGTGGTTAATCGTCCCGCGGTTAATTCTCCCTGTGGTTAATTCTCCCTGTGGTTAATCTGTGGTTAATCCACCCGTGGTTAATCCTCCTGTGGTTAATCATTCCTGCGGTTAATCCTCCCGCGGTTAATCATCCCCACGGTTAATCCTCCCCACGGTTAATCCTCCCCGTGGTTAATCCTCCCCATGGTTAATCCTCCCCGTGGTTAATCCGTGGTTAATCCTCCCGTGGTTAATCTTCCCCGTGGTTAATCCTCCCTTGGTTAATCCTCCCCACTCTTAATCTTCCCCACGGTTAATCCTCCTCATGGTTAATCCTCCCCGTGGTAAATCCTCCCTTGGTTAATCCTCCCCACGGTTAATTCTCCCGTGGTTATTCCTCCCCATGGTTAATCCTCCCCGTGGTTAATCCACGCCGCGGTTAATCCTCCCCGCGGTTAATCCTCCCGTGGTTAAAAATCCCCACATTTAATCCTCCCCGCGGTTAATCCTCCCGTGGTTAATCCTCCCCATGGTTAATCCTCCCCGTGGCTAATGCTCCCCGTGGTTAATCCTCCCCGCGGTTAATCCACCTCGTGGTTAATCCGTGATTAATCCTCCCGCGGTTAATCCTCCCCGTGGTTAATCCGTGGTCAATCATCCTGTGATTAATCTTCCCATGGTTAATCCTACCCGTGGTTAATCCTCCCACGATTAATCTTCCCCATAGTTAATTCTCCCCACGGTTAATCCTCCTCGTGGTTAATCCTCCCCCTGGTTCATCCATCCGCGGTTAATCCGTGGTTAATCCGCCCCGCGATTAATCCTCCCCGTGGTTAATGATCCCGTGGTTAATCCTCCCCATGGTTAATCAGTGGTTAATCCTCCCGCGGTTAATCCTCCCCGTGGTTAATCCATGGTTAATCCTCCCTGCGGTTAATCCTCACGTGGTTAATCCTCGCCATGGTTAATCCTCCCCACGGTTAATTCTCCCGTGGTTATTCCTCCCCACAGTTAATCCTCCCGTGGTTAATCCTCCCCATGGTTAATCAGTGGTTATTCCTCCCCATGGTTAATCCGTGGTTAATGATCCCGTGGTTATTCCTCCCCATGGTTAATCTGTGGTTAATGTTCCCATGGTTAATCCTCCCCATGGTTAATTCTCCCCGCGGTTAATTCTCCCGTGGTTAATCCTCCCCATGGTTAATCCATGGTTAATGATCCAGTGGTTAATCCTCCCCATGTTTAATCCATGGTTAATCCTCCGCGTGGTTAATCCTCCCCATGGTTTATCCTCCCCGTGGTTAATCCGCACCGCGGTTAATCCTCGCCATGGATAATCCTCCCCATGGTTAATCCGTGGTTAATCCTCCCGCGGTTAATCCTCCCCACGGTTAATCCTCCTCGTGATTAATCCTCCCCATGGTTAATCCATCCGCGGTTAATCCCTGGTTAATCCGCCCCGCAGTTAATCCTTCCCGTGGTTAATGATCCCGTGGTTAATCCTCCCCATGGTTAATCAGTGGTTAATCCTCCCGCGGTTAATCCTTCCCGTGGTTAAACCGTGGTTAATCCTCCCCGCGGTTAATCCTCCCGTGGTTAATCCCCGCCATGGTTAATCCTCCCCACGGTGAATTCTCCCGTGGTTATTCCTCCCCACGGTTAATCCTCCCGTGGTTAATCCTCCCCATGGTTAATCCGTGGTTAATCCTCCCGTGCTTAATCCTCCCCATGGTTAATCCGTGGTTAATGATCCCGTGGTTATTCCTCCCCATAGTTTATCCGTGGTTAATGATCCCGTGGTTAATCCTCCCCATGGTTAATCCATGGGTAAACCTCCCTGTGGTTAATCATCCCGTGGTTAATCCTCGCCATGGTTAATCCTCCCGTGGTTAATTCTCCCATGGTTATTCCTCCCCACGGTTAATCCTCCCGTGGTTAATCCTCCCCATGGTTAATCCGTGGTTAATGATCCCGTGGTTAATCCTCCCCATGGTTAATCCGTGGGTAATCCTCCCGTGGTTAATCTTCCTCGTGGTTAATCATCCCCGTGGCAAATCCTGCTCGTGGTTAATCCGCCCGTGGTTAATCCTCTGCACGGTTAATTCTCCCGTGGTTATTCCTCCCCACAGTTAATCCTCCCCGTGGTTAATATTCCCGTGGTTAACCCTCCCCACGGTTAATCCTCCCCGTGGTTAATCCTACTGTGGTTAATCCTCGCCATGGTTAATCCTCCCCATGGTTAATTATCCCGTGGTTATTCCTCCCACGGTTAAACCTCCCGTGGTTAATCCCTCCGTGGTTAATCCTCCCCGTGGTTAATCTTCCCCGTGGTTAATCCTCCACACGGTAAATCCTCCCGTGGTTAAACCTCCCAGCGGTTAATCCTCCCCGTGGTTAATCCTCCTGTGGTTAATCCTCCTGTGGTTAATCCTCCCCGTGGTTAATCCTCACCATGGTTAATCCTCCCGTGGTTAATCCTCCCCGCAGTTAATACTTCCCGTGGTTAATCCTCCCCGTGGTTAATCCGTGGTTAATCCTCCCATGGTTAATCCTCCCAATGGTTAATCCGTGGTTAATGATCCCGTGGTTAATCCTCCCCATGGTTAATCCGTGGTTAATCCTCCCGTGGTTAATCCTCGCCATGGTTAATCCTCCCCACGGTTAATTCTCCCGTGGTTATTCCTCCCACGGTTAAACCTCCCGTGGTTAATCCTCCCCATGGTTAATCCTCCCCGTGGTTAATCTTCCCCGCAGTTAATCCTCCACACGGTTAATCCTCCCGTGGTTAAACCTCCCGGCGGTTAATCCTCCCCGCGGTTAATCCTCCTGTGGTTAATCCTCCTGTGGTTAATCCTCCCCGTGGTTATTCCTCACCATGGTTAATCCTCCCGTGGTTAATCCTCCCTGCGGTTAATCCTCCCCGTGGTTAATCCTCCCCGTGGTTAATCCTCCCCGTGGTTAATCCGTGGTTAATCCTCCCGTGATTAATCCTCCCAATGGTTAATCCGTGGTTAATGATCCCGTGGTTAATCCTCCCCATGGTTAATCCGTGGTTAATCCTCCCGCGGTTAATCCTCCCCGCGGTTAATCCTCCCCGTGGTTAATGCTCCCCGCGGTTAATTCTCCCAATGGTTAATCGGTGGTCAATGATCCCGTGGTTAATCCTTCACATGGTTAATCTGTGGTTAATCGTCCCGTGGTTAATCCTCCCTGTGGTTAATCCGTGGTTAATCCACCCGTGGTTAATCCTCCTGTGGTTAATCATTCCTGCGGTTAATCCTCCCGCGGTTAATCATCCCCACGGTTAATCCTCCCCACGGTTAATCCTCCTCGTGGTTAATCCTTCCCCTGGTTAATCCTCCCCGTGGTTAATCCGTGGTTAATCCTCCCGTGGTTAATCTTCCCCGTGGTTAATCCTCCCTTCGTTAATCCTCCCCACTCTTAATCTTCCCCACGGTTAATCCTCCTCATGGTTAATCCTCCCCGTGGTAAATCCTACCTTGGTTAATCCTCCACACGGTTAATTCTACCGTGTTTATTCCTCCCCATGGTTAATCCTCCCCGTGGTTAATCCACCCCGCGGTTAATCCTCCCCGCGGTTAATCCTCCCGTGGTTAAAAATCCCCACATTTAATCCTCCCCGCAGTTAATCCTCCCGTGGTTAATCCTCCCCATGGTTAATCCGTGGTTAATGATCCCATGGTAAATCCTCCCCATGGTTAATCCGTGGTTAATCCTCCCGCGGTTAATCCTCCCCATGGTTAATCCTCCCCGTGGTTAATCCTCCCCGTGGTTAATCCTCCCCGCGGTTAATCCTCCCCATGGTTAATCCGTGGTTAATTCTCCCGCGGTTCACCTCCCGTGGGTAATCCGTGGTCAATCATCCCGTGATTAATCTTCCCATGGTTAATCCTACGCGCGGTTAATCCTCCTGCGGTTAACCTTCCCTACGGTTAATCCTCCCCACGGTTAATCCTCCTCGTGGTTAATCCTCCCCGTGGTTAATCCATCCACGGTTAATCCTCCTCGCGGTTAATCCTCCCCGTGGTTAATGATCCCGTGGTCAACCCTCCCCATGGTTAATCCGTGGTTAATCCTCCCACGGTTAATCCTCCCCGTGGTTAATCCGTGGTTAATCATCCCGTGGTTAATCTTCCCATGGTTAATTCTCCCCGCGGTTAATCCTCCTACGATTAATCTTCCCCATGGTTAATTCTCCCCACGGTTAATCCTCCTCGTGGTTAATCCTCCCCATGGTTAATCCATCCGCGGTTAATCCGTGGTTAATCCGCCCCGCGATTAATCCTCCCCGTGGTTAATGATCCCGTGGTTAATCCTCCCCATGGTTAATCAGTGGTTAATCCTCCCGCGGTTAATCATCCCCGTGGTTAATCCGTGGTTAATCCTCCCCGCGGTTAATCCTCCCGTGGTTAATCCTCGCCATGGTTAATCCTCCCCACGGTTAATTCTCCCGTGGTTATTCCTCCCCACGGTTAATCCACCCGTGGTTAATCCTCCCCATGGTTAATCCGTGGTTAATCCTCCCGTGGTTAATCCTCCCCATGGTTAATCCGTGGTTAATGATCCCGTGGTTATTCCTCCCCATGGTTAATCCGTGGTTAATGTTCCCTTGGTTAATCCTCCCCATGGTTAATCCTCCCCACGGTTAATTCTCCCATGGTTATTCCTCCCCACGGTTAATCCTCCCGTGGTTAATCCTCCCCATGGTTAATCCGTGGTTAATGATCCAGTGGTTAATCCTACCCATGGTTTATCCTCCCCGTGGTTAATCCGCACCGCGGTTAATCCTCGCCGTGGATAATCCTCCCCATGGTTAATCCGTGGTTAATCTTCCCGCGGTTAATCCTCCCCGTGGTTAATCCGTGGTTAATCCTCCCGTGGTTAATCCTCCCGTGGTTAATCCTCCCCGTGGTTAATCCTCCCGCGGTTAATCCTCCCCACGGTTCATTCTCCTGTGGTTATTCCTCCCCATGGTTAATCCACCCCGTGGTTAATCCTCCTCTGGTTAATTCTCCCGTGGTTAATCCTCCCCACGGTTAATTATCCCGTGGTTATTCCTGCCCACGGCTAATCCTCCCCGTGGTTAATCCTCCCCGCGGTTAATCCTCCCCGCGGTTAATCCTCCCGTGGTTAAACATCCCAACGGTTAATCCTCCCCGCGGTTAATCCTCCCGTGGTTAATCCTCCCCATGGTTAATCCGTGGTTAATGATCCCATGGTAAATCCTCCCCATGGTTAACCCGTGGTTAATCCTCGCCATGGTCAATCCTCCCCACAGTTAATTATCCCGTGGTTATTCCTGCCCACGGCTAATCCTCCCCGTGGTTAATCCTCCCCGCGGTTAATCCTCCCCGCGGTTAATCCTCCCGTGGTTAAACATCCCAACGGTTAATCCTCCCCGCGGTTAATCCTCCCGTGGTTAATCCTCCCCATGGTTAATCCGTGGTTAATGATCCCATGGTAAATCCTCCCCATGGTTAATCCGTGGTTAATCCTCCCACGGTTAATCCTCCCCATGGTTAATCCTCCCGTGGTTAATCCTCCCCGTCATTAATCCTCCCCGCTGTTAATCCTCCCCATGGTTAATCCGTGGTTAATCCTCCCGCGGTTAATCCTCCCCGTGGTTAATCCGTGGTCAATCATCCCGTGATTAATCGTCCCACGGTTAATCCTACCCGCGGTTAATCCTCCCGCGGTTAATCTTCCCCACGGTTAATCCTCCCCACGGTTAATCCTCCTCGTGGTTAATCCTTCCGGTGGTTAATCCATCCGCGGTTAATCCGTGGTTAATCCTCCTCGCGGTTAATCCTCCCCGTGCTTAATGATCCCGTGGTTAATCCTGCCCGTGGTTAGTCCTCCCGCGGTTAATCCTCCCCGTGGTTAATCCGTGGTTAATCATCCCGTGGTTAATCTTCCCATGGTTAATTCTCCCCGCGCTTAATCCTCCCACGATTAATCTTCCCCATGGTTAATTCTCCCCACGGTTAATCCTCCTCGTGGTTAATTCTCCCCATGGTTAATCCATCCGCAGTTAATCCGTGGTTAATCCGCCCCGCGGTTAATCCTCCCCGTTGTTAATGATCCCGTGGTTAATCCTCCCCATGGTTAATCAGTGGTTAAACCTCACGCGGGTAATCCTCCCCGTGGTTAATCCGTGGTTAATCCTCCCCACGATTAATCCTCCCGTGGTTAATCCTCGCCATGGTTAATCCTCCCCACCGTTAATTCTCCCGTGTTTATTCCTCCCCATGGTTAATCCTCCCGTGGTTAATCCTCCCCATGGTTAATCCGTGGTTAATCCTCCCGTGGTTAATCCTCCGCATGGTTAATCCGTGGTTAATGATCCCGTGGTTATTCCTCCCCATGGTTAATCCGTGGTTAATGATCCCGTGGTTAATCCTCGCCATGGTTAATCCTCCCCACGGTTAATTCTCCCATGGTTATTCCTCCCCACGGTTAATCCTCCCATGGTTAATCCTCCCCGCGGTTAATTCTCCCGTGGTTAATCCTCCCCAAGGTTAATCTGTGGTTAATGATCCCGTGGTTAATCCTCCCCATGGTTAATCCATGGTTAAACCTCCGCGTGGTTAATCCTCCATATGGTTTATCCTCCCCGTGGTTAATCCGCCCCGCGGTTAATCCTCCCCATGGATAATCCTCCCCATGGTTAATCCGTGGTTAATCCTCCCGCGGTTAATCCTCCCCATGGTTAATCCGTGGTTAATCCTCTCGTGGTTAATCCTCCCGTGGTTAATCCTCCCGCGGTTAATTCTCCCGTGGTTAATCCTCCCCATGGTTAATCCTCCCGTGGTTAATCCTCCCCGTGGTTAATCCTCCCCGCGGTTAATCCTCCCCGTGGTTCATCCGTGGTTAATCCTCCCGCGGTTAATCCTCCCGTGGTTAATCCTCGCCATGGTCAATCCTCCCCACAGTTAATTCTCCCATGGTTGTTCCTCCCACGGCTAATCCTCCCCGTGGTTTATCCTCCCTGTGGTTAATCCTCCCCGCGGTTAATCCTCCCGTGGTTAAACATCCCCACGGTTAATCCTCCCCGCGGTTAATCCGCCCGTGGTTAATCCTCCCCATGGTTAATCCATAGTTAATGATCCCATGGTAAATCCTCCCCATGGTTAATCCGTGGTTAATCCTCCCGCGGTTTATCCTCCCCATGGTTAATCCTCCCGTGGTTAATCCTCCCCGTGGTTAATCCTCCCCGTGGTTAATCCTCCCCGTGGTTAATCCTCCCCGTGGTTAATCCTCCCCGTGGTTAATCCGTGGTCAATCATCCCGTGATTAATCTTCCCATGGTTAATCCTACGCGCGGTTAATCCTCCTGCGGTTAATCTTCCCCACGGTTAATCCTCCCCACGGTTAATCCTCCTCGTGGTTAATCCTCCCCGTGGTTAATCCATATGCGGTTAATCCTCCCCATGGTTAATCCTCCCCATGGTTAATCCTCCCCGTGGTTAATCCTCCCCGCGATTAACCCTCCCCGTGGTTAATCCGTGGTTAATCCTCCCGCGGTTAATCCTCCCCGTGGTTAATCCGTGGTCAATCATCCCGTGATTAATATTTCCATGGTTAATCCTACCCGCGGTTAATCCTACCGCGGTTAACCTTCCCTACGGTTAATCCTCCCCACGGTTAATCCTCCTCGTGGTTAATCCTCCCCGTGGTTAATCCATCCGCGCTTAATCCGTGGTTAATCCTCCTCGCGGTTAATCCTCCCCGTGGTTAATAATCCCGTGGTTAACCCTCCCCATGGTTAATCCGTGGTTAATCCTCCCGCGGTTAATCCTCCCCGTGGTTAATCCGTGGTTAATCATCCCGTGGTTAATCTTCCCATGGTTAATTCTCCCCGCGGTTAATCCTCCCACGATTAATCTTCCCCATGGTTAATTCTCCCCACGGTTAATCCTCCTCGTGGTTAATCCTCCCCATGGTTCATCCATCCGCGGTTAATCCGTGGTTAATCCGCCCCGCAATTAATCCCCCCCGTGGTTAATGATCCCGTGGTTAATCCTCCCCATGGTTAATCAGTGGTTAATCCTCCCGCGGTTAATCATCCCCGTGGTTAATCCGTGGTTAATCCTCCCCGCCGTTAATCCTCCCCGCGGTTAATCCTTCCGTGGTTAATCCCCCCCATGGTTAATCCGTGGTTAATGATCCCGTGGTTATTCCTCCCCATGGTTAATCCGTGGTTAATGTTCCCATGGTTAATTCTCCCCATGGTTAATCCTCCCCACGGTTAATTCTCCCATGGTTATTCCTCCCCACGGTTAATCCTCCCGTGATTAATCCTCCCCATGGTTAATGACCCAGTGGTTAATTCTCCCCATGGTTAATCCGTGGTTAATCCTCCGCGTGGTTAATCCTCCCCATGGTTTATCCTCCCCATGGTTAATCCGCACCGCGGTTAATCCTCGCCGTGGATAATCCATCCCATGGTTAATCCGTGGTTAATCCTCCCGCGGTTAATCCTCCCCATGGTTAATCCATGGTTAATCCTCCCGTGGTTAATCCTCCCGTGGTTAATCCTCCCGTGGTTAATCCTCCCCACGGTTAATTCTCCCGTGGTTATTCCTCCCCATGGTTAATCCTCCCCGTGGTTAGTCCTCCTCTGGTTAATTCTCCCGTGGTTATTCCTCCCCACGGCTAATCCTCCCCGTGGTTAATCCTCCCCGCGGTTAATCCTCCCGTGGTTAAACATCCCCACGGTTAATCCTCCTCGTGGTTAATCCTCCCGTGGTTAATCCTCCCCATGGTTAATCCATGGTTAATGATCCCATGGTAAATCCTCCCCATGGTTAATCCTCCCGTGGTTAATCCTCCCCGTGGTTAATCCGACCCGCGGTTAATCCTCCCCGTGGTTAATCCGTGGTTAATCCTCCCGCGGTTAATCCTCCCCGTGGTTAATCCGTGGTCAATCATCCCGTGATTAATCTTCCCACGGTTAATCCTACCCGCGGTTAATCCTCCCGCGGTTAATCTTCCCCACGGTTAATCCTCCCCACGGTTAATCCTCCCGCGGTTAATCCTCCCCGTGGTTAATCCGTGGTTAATCATCCCGTGGTTAATCTTCCCATGGTTAAATCTCCCCGCGGTTAATCCTCCCACGATTAATCTTCCCCATGGTTAATTCTCCCCACGGTTAATCCTCCTCGTGGTTAATTCTCCCCATGGTTAATCCATCCGCTGTTAATCCGTGGTTAATCCGCCCCGCGGTTAGTCCTCCCCGTTGTTAATGATCCCGTGGTTAATCCTCCCCATGGTTAATCAGTGGTTAAACCTCCCGCAGGTAATCCTCCCCGTGGTTAATCCTCCCGTGGTTAATCCTCGCCATGGTCAATCCTCCCCACAGTTAATTATCCCGTGGTTATTCCTGTCCACGGCTAATCCTCCCCGTGGTTAATCCTCCCCGCGGTTAATCCTCCCGTGGTTAATCCTCGCCATGGTTAATCCTCCCCACGGTTAATTCTCCCGTGGTTATTCCTCCCCACGGTTAATCCTCCCGTGGTTAATCCTCCCCATGATTAATCCGTGGTTAATCCTCCCGTGGTTAATCCTTCGCATGGTTAATCCATGGTTAATGATCCCGTGGTTATTCCTCCCCATGGTTAATCCGTGATTAATGATCCCGTGGTTAATCCTCGCCATGGTTATTCCTCCCCACGGTTAATCCACCCGTGGTTATTCCTCCCCATGGTTAATCCTCCCGTGATTAATCTTCCCCGCAGTTAATTCTCCCATGGTTAATCCTCCCCATGGTTAATCCGTGGTTCATGATCCCGTGGTTAATCCTCCCCATGGTTAATCCGTGGTTAATCCTCCGCGTGGTTAATCCTCCCCATGGTTTATCCTCCCCGTGGTTAATCCGCCCCGCGGTTAATCCTCCCCGTGGATAATCCACCCCATGGTTAATCCGTGGTTAATCCTCCCGCGGTTAATCCTCCCCATGGTTAATCCGTGGTTAATCCTCCCGTGGTTAATCCTCCCGTGGTTAATCCTCCCCGTGGTTAATCCTCCCGCGGTTAATTCTCCCGTGGTTAATCCTCCCCATGGTTAATCCTCCCGTGGTTAATCCTCCCCATCGTTAATCCTCCCCGCGGTTAATCCTCCCCGTGGTTAATCCGTGGTTAATCCTCCCGCGGTTAATCCTCCCGTGGTTAATCCTCGCCATGGTCAATCCTCCCCACAGTTAATTCTCCCATGGTTATTCCTCCCCACGGCTAATCCTCCCCGTGGTAAATCCTCCCCGCGGTTAATCCTCCCGTGATTAATCTTCCCATGGTTAATCCTACCCACGGTTAATCCTTCCGCGGTTATTCTTCCCCACGGTTAATCCTCCCCACGGTTAATCCTCCTCGTGGTTAATCCTCCCCGTGGTTAATCCATACGCGGTTAATCCACGGTTAATCCTCCTCGCGGTTAATCCTCCCCGTGGTTAATGATCCCGTGGTTATTCGTCCCCATGGTTAATCCGTGGTTAATCTTCCCGCGGTTAATCCTCCCCGTGGTTAATCCGTGGTTAATCATCCCGTGGTTAATCTTCCATTGGTTAATCCTCCCCGTGGTTAATCCTCCCACGATTAATCTTCCCCATGGTTAATCCTCCCCACGGTTAATCCTTCTCGTGGTTAATCCTCCCCATGGTTAATCCGTGGTTAATGATCCCATTGTAAATCCTCCCCATGGGTAATCCGTGGTTAATCCTCCCGTGGTTAATCCTCCCCGTGGTTAATACTCCCCGCGGTTAATACTCCCCGTGGTTAATCCGTGGTTAATCCTCCCGCGGTTAATCCTCCCCGTGGTTAATCCGTGGTCAATCATCCCGTGATTAATCTTCCCATGGTTAATCCTACCCGCGGTTAATCCACCCGCGGTTAATCTTCCCCACGGTTAATCCTCCGCACGGTTAATCCTCCTCGTGGTTAATCCTCCCGTGGTTAATCCTCGCCATGGTTAATCCTCCCCACGGTTAATTCTCCCGTGGTTATTCCTCCCATGGTTAAACCTCCCGTGGTTAATCCTCCCCGTGGTTAATCCTCCCCGTGGTTAATCTTCCCCGCGGTTAATCCTCCACACGGTTAATCCTCCCGTGGTTAAACCTCCCGGCGGTTAATCATCCCCGCGGTTAATCCTCCTGTGGTTAATCCTCCTGTGGTTAATCCTCCCCGTGGTTAATTCTCACCATGGTTAATCCTCCCGTGGTTAATCCTCCCCGCGGTTAATCCTCCCCGTGGTTAATCCTCCCCGTGGTTAATCCGTGGTTAATCCTCCCGTGGTTAATCCTCCCAATGGTTAATCCGTGGTTAATGATCCCGTGGTTAATCCTCCCATGGTTAATCCGTGGTTAATCCTCCCGTGGTTAATCCTCCCCATGGTTAATCCGTGGTTAATCCTCCCGTGGTTAATCCTCCCCACGGTTAATTCTCCCGTGGTTATTCCTCCCCATGGTTAATCCTCCCCGTGGTTAGTCCTCCTCTGGTTAATTCTCCCGTGGTTATTCCTCCCCACGGCTAATCCTCCCCGTGGTTAATCCTCCCCGCGGTTAATCCTCCCGTGGTTAAACATCCCCACGGTTAATCCTCCTCGTGGTTAATCCTCCCGTGGTTAATCCTCCCCATGGTTAATCCATGGTTAATGAACCCATGGTAAATCCTCCCCATGGTTAATCCTCCCGTGGTTAATCCTCCCCGTCGTTAATCCGACCCGCGGTTAATCCTCCCCGTGGTTAATCCGTGGTTAATCCTCCCGCGGTTAATCCTCCCCGTGGTTAATCCGTGGTCAATCATCCCGTGATTAATCTTCCCACGGTTAATCCTACCCGCGGTTAATCCTCCCGCGGTTAATCTTCCCCACGGTTAATCCTCCCCACGGTTAATCCTCCCGCGGTTAATCCTCCCCGTGGTTAATCCGTGGTTAATCATCCCGTGGTTAATCTTCCCATGGTTAAATCTCCCCGCGGTTAATCCTCCCACGATTAATCTTCCCCATGGTTAATTCTCCCCACGGTTAATCCTCCTCGTGGTTAATTCTCCCCATGGTTAATCCATCCGCAGTTAATCCGTGGTTAATCCGCCCCGCGGTTAGTCCTCCCCGTTGTTAATGATCCCGTGGTTAATCCTCCCCATGGTTAATCAGTGGTTAAACCTCCCGCAGGTAATCCTCCCCGTGGTTAATCCTCCCGTGGTTAATCCTCGCCATGGTCAATCCTCCCCACAGTTAATTATCCCGTGGTTATTCCTGTCCACGGCTAATCCTCCCCGTGGTTAATCCTCCCCGCGGTTAATCCTCCCGTGGTTAATCCTCGCCATGGTTAATCCTCCCCACGGTTAATTCTCCCGTGGTTATTCCTCCCCACGGTTAATCCTCCCGTGGTTAATCCTCCCCATGATTAATCCGTGGTTAATCCTCCCGTGGTTAATCCTTCGCATGGTTAATCCATGGTTAATGATCCCGTGGTTATTCCTCCCCATGGTTAATCCGTGATTAATGATCCCGTGGTTAATCCTCGCCATGGTTATTCCTCCCCACGGTTAATCCACCCGTGGTTATTCCTCCCCATGGTTAATCCTCCCGTGATTAATCTTCCCCGCAGTTAATTCTCCCATGGTTAATCCTCCCCATGGTTAATCCGTGGTTCATGATCCCGTGGTTAATCCTCCCCATGGTTAATCCGTGGTTAATCCTCCGCGTGGTTAATCCTCCCCATGGTTTATCCTCCCCGTGGTTAATCCGCCCCGCGGTTAATCCTCCCCGTGGATAATCCACCCCATGGTTAATCCGTGGTTAATCCTCCCGCGGTTAATCCTCCCCATGGTTAATCCGTGGTTAATCCTCCCGTGGTTAATCCTCCCGTGGTTAATCCTCCCCGTGGTTAATCCTCCCGCGGTTAATTCTCCCGTGGTTAATCCTCCCCATGGTTAATCCTCCCGTGGTTAATCCTCCCCATCGTTAATCCTCCCCGCGGTTAATCCTCCCCGTGGTTAATCCGTGGTTAATCCTCCCGCGGTTAATCCTCCCGTGGTTAATCCTCGCCATGGTCAATCCTCCCCACAGTTAATTCTCCCATGGTTATTCCTCCCCACGGCTAATCCTCCCCGTGGTAAATCCTCCCCGCGGTTAATCCTCCCGTGATTAATCTTCCCATGGTTAATCCTACCCACGGTTAATCCTTCCGCGGTTATTCTTCCCCACGGTTAATCCTCCCCACGGTTAATCCTCCTCGTGGTTAATCCTCCCCGTGGTTAATCCATACGCGGTTAATCCACGGTTAATCCTCCTCGCGGTTAATCCTCCCCGTGGTTAATGATCCCGTGGTTATTCGTCCCCATGGTTAATCCGTGGTTAATCTTCCCGCGGTTAATCCTCCCCGTGGTTAATCCGTGGTTAATCATCCCGTGGTTAATCTTCCATTGGTTAATCCTCCCCGTGGTTAATCCTCCCACGATTAATCTTCCCCATGGTTAATCCTCCCCACGGTTAATCCTTCTCGTGGTTAATCCTCCCCATGGTTAATCCGTGGTTAATGATCCCATTGTAAATCCTCCCCATGGGTAATCCGTGGTTAATCCTCCCGTGGTTAATCCTCCCCGTGGTTAATACTCCCCGCGGTTAATACTCCCCGTGGTTAATCCGTGGTTAATCCTCCCGCGGTTAATCCTCCCCGTGGTTAATCCGTGGTCAATCATCCCGTGATTAATCTTCCCATGGTTAATCCTACCCGCGGTTAATCCACCCGCGGTTAATCTTCCCCACGGTTAATCCTCCGCACGGTTAATCCTCCTCGTGGTTAATCCTCCCGTGGTTAATCCTCGCCATGGTTAATCCTCCCCACGGTTAATTCTCCCGTGGTTATTCCTCCCATGGTTAAACCTCCCGTGGTTAATCCTCCCCGTGGTTAATCCTCCCCGTGGTTAATCTTCCCCGCGGTTAATCCTCCACACGGTTAATCCTCCCGTGGTTAAACCTCCCGGCGGTTAATCATCCCCGCGGTTAATCCTCCTGTGGTTAATCCTCCTGTGGTTAATCCTCCCCGTGGTTAATTCTCACCATGGTTAATCCTCCCGTGGTTAATCCTCCCCGCGGTTAATCCTCCCCGTGGTTAATCCTCCCCGTGGTTAATCCGTGTTTAATCCTCCCGTGGTTAATCCTCCCAATGGTTAATCCGTGGTTAATGATCCCGTGGTTAATCCTCCCATGGTTAATCCGTGGTTAATCCTCCCGTGGTTAATCCTCCCCATGGTTAATCCGTGGTTAATCCTCCCGTGGTTAATCCTCCCCACGGTTAATTCTCCCGTGGTTATTCCTCCCCATGGTTAATCCTCCCCGTGGTTAGTCCTCCTCTGGTTAATTCTCCCGTGGTTATTCCTCCCCACGGCTAATCCTCCCCGTGGTTAATCCTCCCCGCGGTTAATCCTCCCGTGGTTAAACATCCCCACGGTTAATCCTCCTCGTGGTTAATCCTCCCGTGGTTAATCCTCCCCATGGTTAATCCATGGTTAATGAACCCATGGTAAATCCTCCCCATGGTTAATCCTCCCGTGGTTAATCCTCCCCGTCGTTAATCCGACCCGCGGTTAATCCTCCCCGTGGTTAATCCGTGGTTAATCCTCCCGCGGTTAATCCTCCCCGTGGTTAATCCGTGGTCAATCATCCCGTGATTAATCTTCCCACGGTTAATCCTACCCGCGGTTAATCCTCCCGCGGTTAATCTTCCCCACGGTTAATCCTCCCCACGGTTAATCCTCCCGCGGTTAATCCTCCCCGTGGTTAATCCGTGGTTAATCATCCCGTGGTTAATCTTCCCATGGTTAAATCTCCCCGCGGTTAATCCTCCCACGATTAATCTTCCCCATGGTTAATTCTCCCCACGGTTAATCCTCCTCGTGGTTAATTCTCCCCATGGTTAATCCATCCGCAGTTAATCCGTGGTTAATCCGCCCCGCGGTTAGTCCTCCCCGTTGTTAATGATCCCGTGGTTAATCCTCCCCATGGTTAATCAGTGGTTAAACCTCCCGCAGGTAATCCTCCCCGTGGTTAATCCTCCCGTGGTTAATCCTCGCCATGGTCAATCCTCCCCACAGTTAATTATCCCGTGGTTATTCCTGTCCACGGCTAATCCTCCCCGTGGTTAATCCTCCCCGCGGTTAATCCTCCCGTGGTTAATCCTCGCCATGGTTAATCCTCCCCACGGTTAATTCTCCCGTGGTTATTCCTCCCCACGGTTAATCCTCCCGTGGTTAATCCTCCCCATGATTAATCCGTGGTTAATCCTCCCGTGGTTAATCCTTCGCATGGTTAATCCATGGTTAATGATCCCGTGGTTATTCCTCCCCATGGTTAATCCGTGATTAATGATCCCGTGGTTAATCCTCGCCATGTTTATTCCTCCCCACGGTTAATCCACCCGTGGTTATTCCTCCCCATGGTTAATCCTCCCGTGATTAATCTTCCCCGCAGTTAATTCTCCCATGGTTAATCCTCCCCATGGTTAATCCGTGGTTCATGATCCCGTGGTTAATCCTCCCCATGGTTAATCCGTGGTTAATCCTCCGCGTGGTTAATCCTCCCCATGGTTTATCCTCCCCGTGGTTAATCCGCCCCGCGGTTAATCCTCCCCGTGGATAATCCACCCCATGGTTAATCCGTGGTTAATCCTCCCGCGGTTAATCCTCCCCATGGTTAATCCGTGGTTAATCCTCCCGTGGTTAATCCTCCCGTGGTTAATCCTCCCCGTGGTTAATCCTCCCGCGGTTAATTCTCCCGTGGTTAATCCTCCCCATGGTTAATCCTCCCGTGGTTAATCCTCCCCATCGTTAATCCTCCCCGCGGTTAATCCTCCCCGTGGTTAATCCGTGGTTAATCCTCCCGCGGTTAATCCTCCCGTGGTTAATCCTCGCCATGGTCAATCCTCCCCACAGTTAATTCTCCCATGGTTATTCCTCCCCACGGCTAATCCTCCCCGTGGTAAATCCTCCCCGCGGTTAATCCTCCCGTGATTAATCTTCCCATGGTTAATCCTACCCACGGTTAATCCTTCCGCGGTTATTCTTCCCCACGGTTAATCCTCCCCACGGTTAATCCTCCTCGTGGTTAATCCTCCCCGTGGTTAATCCATACGCGGTTAATCCACGGTTAATCCTCCTCGCGGTTAATCCTCCCCGTGGTTAATGATCCCGTGGTTATTCGTCCCCATGGTTAATCCGTGGTTAATCTTCCCGCGGTTAATCCTCCCCGTGGTTAATCCGTGGTTAATCATCCCGTGGTTAATCTTCCATTGGTTAATCCTCCCCGTGGTTAATCCTCCCACGATTAATCTTCCCCATGGTTAATCCTCCCCACGGTTAATCCTTCTCGTGGTTAATCCTCCCCATGGTTAATCCGTGGTTAATGATCCCATTGTAAATCCTCCCCATGGGTAATCCGTGGTTAATCCTCCCGTGGTTAATCCTCCCCGTGGTTAATACTCCCCGCGGTTAATACTCCCCGTGGTTAATCCGTGGTTAATCCTCCCGCGGTTAATCCTCCCCGTGGTTAATCCGTGGTCAATCATCCCGTGATTAATCTTCCCATGGTTAATCCTACCCGCGGTTAATCCACCCGCGGTTAATCTTCCCCACGGTTAATCCTCCGCACGGTTAATCCTCCTCGTGGTTAATCCTCCCGTGGTTAATCCTCGCCATGGTTAATCCTCCCCACGGTTAATTCTCCCGTGGTTATTCCTCCCATGGTTAAACCTCCCGTGGTTAATCCTCCCCGTGGTTAATCCTCCCCGTGGTTAATCTTCCCCGCGGTTAATCCTCCGCACGGTTAATCCTCCCGTGGTTAAACCTCCCGGCGGTTAATCATCCCCGCGGTTAATCCTCCTGTGGTTAATCCTCCTGTGGTTAATCCTCCCCGTGGTTAATTCTCACCATGGTTAATCCTCCCGTGGTTAATCCTCCCCGCGGTTAATCCTCCCCGTGGTTAATCCTCCCCGTGGTTAATCCGTGGTTAATCCTCCCGTGGTTAATCCTCCCAATGGTTAATCCGTGGTTAATGATCCCGTGGTTAATCCTCCCATGGTTAATCCGTGGTTAATCCTCCCGTGGTTAATCCTCCCCATGGTTAATCCGTGGTTAATGATCCCGTGGTTAATCCTCCCCATTGTTAATCCTCCCCGCGGTTAATCCTCCCCATGGTTAATCGGTGGTCAATGATCCCGTGGTTAATCCTCTACATGGTTAATCTGTGGTTAATCGTCCCGCGGTTAATTCTCCCTGTGGTTAATTCTCCCTGTGATTAATCCGCGGTTAATCCACCCGTGGTTAATCCTCCTGTGGTTAATCATTCCTGCGGTTAATCCTCCCGTGGTTAATCATCCCCACGGTTAATCCTCCCCACGGTTAATCCTCCTCGTGGTTAATCCTCCCCGTGGTTAATCCTCCCCGTGGTTAATCCTCCCCGTGGTAAATCCTCCCTTGGTTAATCCTCCCCACGGTTAATTCTCCTGTGGTTATTCCTCCTCATGGTTAATCCTCCCCGTGGTAAATCCTCCCTTGGTTAATCCTCCCCACGGTTAATTCTCCCGTGGTTATTCCTCCCCATGGTTAATCCTCCCCGTGGTTAATTCACCCCGTAGTTAATCCTCGCTGCGGTTAATCCTCCCGTGGTTAAAAATCCCCACATTTAAACCTCCCCGCGGTTAATCCTCCCGTGGTTAATCCTCCCCATGGTTAATCCGTGGTTAATGATCCCATGGTAAATCCTACCCATGGTTAATCCGTGGTTAATCCTCCCACGGTTAATCCTCCCCGTGGTTAATCCTCCCCGTGGTTAATCCTCCCCGCAGTTAATCCTCCCCGTGGTTAATCCGTGGTTAATCCACCCGTGGTTAATCCTCCTGTGGTTAATCATTCCTGCGGTTAATCCTCCCGCGGTTAATCCTCCCCGTGGTTAATCCTCCCCACGGTTAATCCTCCCCGTGGTTAATCCGTGGTTAATCCTCCCGTGGTTAATCTTCCCCGTGGTTAATCCTCCCTTGGTTAATCCTCCCCACTCTTAATCTTCCCCATGGTTAATCCTCCTCATGGTTAATCCTCCCCGTGGTAAATCCTCCCTTGGTTAATCCTCCCCACGGTTAATTCTCCCGTGGTTATTCCTCCCCGTGGTAAATCCTACCTTGGTTAATCCTCCACACGGTTAATTCTACCGTGTTTATTCCTTCCCATGGTTAATCCTCCCCGTGGTTAATCCACCCCGCGGTTAATCCTCCTCGCGGTTAATCCTCCCGTGGTTAAAAATCCCCACATTTAATCCTCCCCGCAGTTAATCCTCCCGTGGTTAATCCTCCCCATGGTTAAGCCGTGGTTAATGATCCCATGGTAAATCCTCCCCATGGTTAATCCGTGGTTAATCCTCCCGCGGTTAATCCTCCCCATGGTTAATCCTCCCCGTGGTTAATCCTCCCCGTGATTAATCCTCCCCGCGGTTAATCCTCCCCATGGTTAATCCGTGGTTAATCCTCCCGCGGTTCACCTCCCGTGGGTAATCCTCGCCATGGTTAATCCTCCCCACGGTTAATTCTCCCATGGTTAATCCTACCCGCGGTTAATCCTCCCATGGTTAATCCTCCCCATGGTTAATCCATGGTTAATCCTCCCCACGGTTAATTCTCCCATGGTTATTCCTCCCCACGGTTAATTCTCCCATGGTTAATCCTCCCCGTGGTTAATCCGTGGTTCCTTCTCCCGTGGTTAATCCTCCCCATGGTTAATCCGTGGTTAATCCTCCCGTTGTTAATCCTCCCCATGGTTAATCCGTGGTTAATGATCCCGTGGTTAATCCTCCCCATGGTTAATCCTCCCCGCGGTTAATCCTCCCCATGGTTAATGCTCCCCGCGGTTAATCCTCCCAATGGTTAATCGGTTGTCAATGATCCCGTGGTTAATCCTCCACATGGTTAATCTGTGGTTAATCGTCCCGCGGTTAATTCTCCCTGTGGTTAATTCTCCCTGTGGTTAATCTGTGGTTAATCCACCCGTGGTTAATCCTCCTGTGGTTAATCATTCCTGCGGTTAATCCTCCCGCGGTTAATCATCCCCACGGTTAATCCTCCCCACGGTTAATCCTCCCCGTGGTTAATCCTCCCCGTGGTTAATCCTCCCCGTGGTTAATCCGTGGTTAATCCTCCCGCGGTTAATCCTCCCCGTTGTTAATCCTCCCGCGGTTAATCCTCCCCACGGTTAATCCTCCTCGTGATTAATCCTCCCCATGGTTAATCCATCCGCGGTTAATCCCTGGTTAATCCGCCCCGCAGTTAATCCTTCCCGTGGTTAATGATCCCGTGGTTAATCCTCCCCATGGTTAATCAGTGGTTAATCCTCCCGCGGTTAATCCTTCCCGTGGTTAAACCGTGGTTAATCCTCCCCGCGGTTAATCCTCCCGTGGTTAATCCCCGCCATGGTTAATCCTCCCCACGGTGAATTCTCCCGTGGTTATTCCTCCCCACGGTTAATCCTCCCGTGGTTAATCCTCCCCATGTTTAATCCGTGGTTAATCCTCCCGTGCTTAATCCTCCCCATGGTTAATCCGTGGTTAATGATCCCGTGGTTAATCCTCCCCATGGTTAATCCATGGGTAAACGTCCCCGTGGTTAATCATCCCGTGGTTAATCCTCGCCATGGTTAATCCTCCCGTGGTTAATTCTCCCATGGTTATTCCTCCCCACGGTTAATCCTCCCGTGGTTAATCCTCCCCATGGTTAATCCGTGGTTAATGATCCCGTGGTTAATCCTCCCCATGGTTAATCCGTGGGTAATCCTCCCGTGGTTAATCTTCCTCGTGGTTAATCCTCCCCGTGGCAAATCCTGCTCGTGGTTAATCCGCCCGTGGTTAATCCTCTGCACGGTTAATTCTCCCATGGTTATTCCTCCCCACAGTTAATCCTCCCCGTGGTTAATATTCCCGTGGTTAACCCTCCCCACGGTTAATCCTCCCCGTGGTTAATCCTACTGTGGTTAATCCTCGCCATGGTTAATCCTCCCCATGGTTAATTATCCCGTGGTTATTCCTCCCACGGTTAAACCTCCCGTGGTTAATCCCTCCGTGGTTAATCCTCCCCGTGGTTAATCTTCCCCGTGGTTAATCCTCCACACGGTAAATCCTCCCGTGGTTAAACCTCCCAGCGGTTAATCCTCCCCGTGGTTAATCCTCCTGTGGTTAATCCTCCTGTGGTTAATCCTCCCCGTGGTTAATCCTCACCATGGTTAATCCTCCCGTGGTTAATCCTCCCCCCGGTGTTAATACTTCCCGTGGTTAATCCTCCCCGTGGTTAATCCGTGGTTAATCCTCCCATGGTTAATCCTCCCAATGGTTAATCCGTGGTTAATGATCCCGTGGTTAATCCTCCCCATGGTTAATCCGTGGTTAATCCTCCCGTGGTTAATCCTCGCCATGGTTAATCCTCCCCACGGTTAATTCTCCCGTGGTTATTCCTCCCACGGTTAAACCTCCCGTGGTTAATCCTCCCCATGGTTAATCCTCCCCGTGGTTAATCTTCCCCGCAGTTAATCCTCCACACGGTTAATCCTCCCGTGGTTAAACCTCCCGGCGGTTAATCCTCCCCGCGGTTAATCCTCCTGTGGTTAATCCTCCTGTGGTTAATCCTCCCCGTGGTTATTCCTCACCATGGTTAATCCTCCCGTGGTTAATCCTCCCTGCGGTTAATCCTCCCCGTGGTTAATCCTCCCCGTGGTTAATCCTCCCCGTGGTTAATCCGTGGTTAATCCTCCCGTGATTAATCCTCCCAATGGTTAATCCGTGGTTAATGATCCCGTGGTTAATCCTCCCCATGGTTAATCCGTGGTTAATCCTCCCGCGGTTAATCCTCCCCGCGGATAATCCTCCCCGTGGTTAATGCTCCCCGCGGTTAATTCTCCCAATGGTTAATCGGTGGTCAATGATCCCGTGGTTAATCCTTCACATGGTTAATCTGTGGTTAATCGTCCCGTGGTTAATCCTCCCTGTGGTTAATCCGTGGTTAATCCACCCGTGGTTAATCCTCCTGTGGTTAATCATTCCTGCGGTTAATCCTCCCGCGGTTAATCATCCCCACGGTTAATCCTCCCCACGGTTAATCCTCCTCGTGGTTAATCCTTCCCCTGGTTAATCCTCCCCGTGGTTAATCCGTGGTTAATCCTCCCGTGGTTAATCTTCCCCGTGGTTAATCCTCCCTTCGTTAATCCTCCCCACTCTTAATCTTCCCCACGGTTAATCCTCCTCATGGTTAATCCTCCCCGTGGTAAATCCTCCCGTGGTTAAAAATCCCCACATTTAATCCTCCCCGCAGTTAATCCTCCCGTGGTTAATCCTCCCCATGGTTAATCCGTGGTTAATGATCCCATGGTAAATCCTCCCCATGGTTAATCCGTGGTTAATCCTCCCGCGGTTAATCCTCCCCATGGTTAATCCTCCCCGTGGTTAATCCTCCCCGTGGTTAATCCTCCCCGCGGTTAATCCTCCCCATGGTTAATCCGTGGTTAATTCTCCCGCGGTTCACCTCCCGTGGGTAATCCGTGGTCAATCATCCCGTGATTAATCTTCCCATGGTTAATCCTACGCGCGGTTAATCCTCCTGCGGTTAACCTTCCCTACGGTTAATCCTCCCCACGGTTAATCCTCCTCGTGGTTAATCCTCCCCGTGGTTAATCCATCCACGGTTAATCCTCCTCGCGGTTAATCCTCCCCGTGGTTAATGATCCCGTGGTCAACCCTCCCCATGGTTAATCCGTGGTTAATCCTCCCACGGTTAATCCTCCCCGTGGTTAATCCGTGGTTAATCATCCCGTGGTTAATCTTCCCATGGTTAATTCTCCCCGCGGTTAATCCTCCTACGATTAATCTTCCCCATGGTTAATTCTCCCCACGGTTAATCCTCCTCGTGGTTAATCCTCCCCATGGTTAATCCATCCGCGGTTAATCCGTGGTTAATCCGCCCCGCGATTAATCCTCCCCGTGGTTAATGATCCCGTGGTTAATCCTCCCCATGGTTAATCAGTGGTTAATCCTCCCGCGGTTAATCATCCCCGTGGTTAATCCGTGGTTAATCCTCCCCGCGGTTAATCCTCCCGTGGTTAATCCTCGCCATGGTTAATCCTCCCCACGGTTAATTCTCCCGTGGTTATTCCTCCCCATGGTTAATCCACCCGTGGTTAATCCTCCCCATGGTTAATCCGTGGTTAATACTCCCGTGGTTAATCCTCCCCATGGTTAATCCGTGGTTAATGATCCCGTGGTTATTCCTCCCCATGGTTAATCCGTGGTTAATGTTCCCTTGGTTAATCCTCCCCATGGTTAATCCTCCCCACGGTTAATTCTCCCATGGTTATTCCTCCCCACGGTTAATCCTCCCGTGGTTAATCCTCCCCATGGTTAATCCGTGGTTAATGATCCAGTGGTTAATCCTACCCATGGTTTATCCTCCCCGTGGTTAATCCGCACCGCGGTTAATCCTCGCCGTGGATAATCCTCCCCATGGTTAATCCGTGGTTAATCTTCCCGCGGTTAATCCTCCCCGTGGTTAATCCGTGGTTAATCCTCCCGTGGTTAATCCTCCCGTGGTTAATCCTCCCCGTGGTTAATCCTCCCGCGGTTAATCCTCCCCACGGTTAATTATCCTGTGGTTATTCCTCCCCATGGTTAATCCTCCCCGTGGTTAATCCTCCTCTGGTTAATTCTCCCGTGGTTAATCCTCCCCACGGTTAATTATCCCGTGGTTATTCCTGCCCACGGCTAATCCTCCCCGTGGTTAATCCTCCCCGCGGTTAATCCTCCCCGCGGTTAATCCTCCCGTGGTTAAACATCCCAACGGTTAATCCTCCCCGCGGTTAATCCTCCCGTGGTTAATCCTCCCCATGGTTAATCCGTGGTTAATGATCCCATGGTAAATCCTCCCCATGGTTAATCCGTGGTTAATCCTCGCCATGGTCAATCCTCCCCACAGTTAATTATCCCGTGGTTATTCCTGTCCACGGCTAATCCTCCCCGTGGTTAATCCTCCCCGCGGTTAATCCTCCCCGCGGTTAATCCTCCCGTGGTTAAACATCCCAACGGTTAATCCTCCCCGCGGTTAATCCTCCCGTGGTTAATCCTCCCCATGGTTAATCCGTGGTTAATGATCCCATGGTAAATCCTCCCCATGGTTAATCCGTGGTTAATCCTCCCACGGTTAATCCTCCCCATGGTTAATCCTCCCGTGGTTAATCCTCCCCGTCATTAATCCTCCCCGCTGTTAATCCTCCCCATGGTTAATCCGTGGTTAATCCTCCCGCGGTTAATCCTCCCCGTGGTTAATCCGTGGTCAATCATCCCGTGATTAATCGTCCCACGGTTAATCCTACCCGCGGTTAATCCTCCCGCGGTTAATCTTCCCCACGGTTAATCCTCCCCACGGTTAATCCTCCTCGTGGTTAATCCTTCCGGTGGTTAATCCATCCGCGGTTAATCCGTGGTTAATCCTCCTCGCGGTTAATCCTCCCCGTGCTTAATGATCCCGTGGTTAATCCTGCCCGTGGTTAGTCCTCCCGCGGTTAATCCTCCCCGTGGTTAATCCGTGCTTAATCATCCCGTGGTTAATCTTCCCATGGTTAATTCTCCCCGCGCTTAATCCTCCCACGATTAATCTTCCCCATGGTTAATTCTCCCCACGGTTAATCCTCCTCGTGGTTAATTCTCCCCATGGTTAATCCATCCGCAGTTAATCCGTGGTTAATCCGCCCCGCGGTTAATCCTCCCCGTTGTTAATGATCCCGTGGTTAATCCTCCCCATGGTTAATCAGTGGTTAAACCTCACGCGGGTAATCCTCCCCGTGGTTAATCCGTGGTTAATCCTCCCCGCGATTAATCCTCCCGTGGTTAATCCTCGCCATGGTTAATCCTCCCCACCGTTAATTCTCCCGTGTTTATTCCTCCCCATGGTTAATCCTCCCGTGGTTAATCCTCCCCATGGTTAATCCGTGGTTAATCCTCCCGTGGTTAATCCTCCGCATGGTTAATCCGTGGTTAATGATCCCGTGGTTATTCCTCCCCATGGTTAATCCGTGGTTAATGATCCCGTGGTTAATCCTCGCCATGGTTAATCCTCCCCACGGTTAATTCTCCCATGGTTATTCCTCCCCACGGTTAATCCTCCCATGGTTAATCCTCCCCGCGGTTAATTCTCCCGTGGTTAATCCTCCCCAAGGTTAATCTGTGGTTAATGATCCCGTGGTTAATCCTCCCCATGGTTAATCCATGGTTAAACCTCCGCGTGGTTAATCCTCCATATGGTTTATCCTCCCCGTGGTTAATCCGCCCCGCGGTTAATCCTCCCCATGGATAATCCTCCCCATGGTTAATCCGTGGTTAATCCTCCCGCGGTTAATCCTCCCCATGGTTAATCCGTGGTTAATCCTCTCGTGGTTAATCCTCCCGTGGTTAATCCTCCCGCGGTTAATTCTCCCGTGGTTAATCCTCCCCATGGTTAATCCTCCCGTGGTTAATCCTCCCCGTGGTTAATCCTCCCCATGATTAATCCGTGGTTAATCCTCCCGTGGTTAATCCTTCGCATGGTTAATCCATGGTTAATGATCCCGTGGTTATTCCTCCCCATGGTTAATCCGTGATTAATGATCCCGTGGTTAATCCTCGCCATGGTTATTCCTCCCCACGGTTAATCCACCCGTGGTTATTCCTCCCCATGGTTAATCCTCCCGTGATTAATCTTCCCCGCAGTTAATTCTCCCATGGTTAATCCTCCCCATGGTTAATCCGTGGTTCATGATCCCGTGGTTAATCCTCCCCATGGTTAATCCGTGGTTAATCCTCCGCGTGGTTAATCCTCCCCATGGTTTATCCTCCCCGTGGTTAATCCGCCCCGCGGTTAATCCTCCCCGTGGATAATCCTTCGCATGGTTAATCCATGGTTAATGATCCCGCGGTTATTCCTCCCCATGGTTAATCCGTGGTTAATCCTCCCGTGGTTAATCCTCCCGTGGTTAATCCTCCCCGTGGTTAATCCTCCCGCGGTTAATTCTCCCGTGGTTAATCCTCCCCATGGTTAATCCTCCCGTGGTTAATCCTCCCCATCGTTAATCCTCCCCGCGGTTAATCCTCCCCGTGGTTAATCCGTGGTTAATCCTCCCGCGGTTAATCCTCCCGTGGTTAATCCTCGCCATGGTCAATCCTCCCCACAGTTAATTCTCCCATGGTTATTCCTCCCCACGGCTAATCCTCCCCGTGGTAAATCCTCCCCGCGGTTAATCCTCCCGTGATTAATCTTCCCATGGTTAATCCTACCCACGGTTAATCCTTCCGCAGTTAATCTTCCCCACGGTTAATCCTCCCCACGGTTAATCCTCCTCGTGGTTAATCCTCCCCGTGGTTAATCCATACGCGGTTAATCCACGGTTAATCCTCCTCGCGGTTAATCCTCCCCGTGGTTAATGATCCCGTGGTTATTCGTCCCCATGGTTAATCCGTGGTTAATCTTCCCGCGGTTAATCCTCCCCGTGGTTAATCCGTGGTTAATCATCCCGTGGTTAATCTTCCATTGGTTAATCCTCCCCGTGGTTAATCCTCCCACGATTAATCTTCCCCATGGTTAATCCTCCCCACGGTTAATCCTTCTCGTGGTTAATCCTCCCCATGGTTAATCCGTGGTTAATGATCCCATTGTAAATCCTCCCCATGGGTAATCCGTGGTTAATCCTCCCGTGGTTAATCCTCCCCGTGGTTAATGCTCCCCGCGGTTAATACTCCCCGTGGTTAATCCGTGGTTAATCCTCCCGCGGTTAATCCTCCCCGTGGTTAATCCGTGGTCAATCATCCCGTGATTAATCTTCCCATGGTTAATCCTACCCGCGGTTAATCCACCCGCGGTTAATCTTCCCCACGGTTAATCCTCCGCACGGTTAATCCTCCTCGTGGTTAATCCTCCCGTGGTTAATCCTCGCCATGGTTAATCCTCCCCACGGTTAATTCTCCCGTGGTTATTCCTCCCATGGTTAAACCTCCCGTGGTTAATCCTCCCCGTGGTTAATCCTCCCCGTGGTTAATCTTCCCCGCGGTTAATCCTCCACACGGTTAATCCTCCCGTGGTTAAACCTCCCGGCGGTTAATCATCCCCGCGGTTAATCCTCCTGTGGTTAATCCTCCTGTGGTTAATCCTCCCCGTGGTTAATTCTCACCATGGTTAATCCTCCCGTGGTTAATCCTCCCCGCGGTTAATCCTCCCCGTGGTTAATCCTCCCCGTGGTTAATCCGTGGTTAATCCTCCCGTGGTTAATCCTCCCAATGGTTAATCCGTGGTTAATGATCCCGTGGTTAATCCTCCCATGGTTAATCCGTGGTTAATCCTCCCGTGGTTAATCCTCCCCATGGTTAATCCGTGGTTAATGATCCCGTGGTTAATCCTCCCCATTGTTAATCCTCCCCACGGTTAATCCTCCCCATGGTTAATCGGTGGTCAATGATCCCGTGGTTAATCCTCTACATGGTTAATCTGTGGTTAATCGTCCCGCGGTTAATTCTCCCTGTGGTTAATTCTCCCTGTGATTAATCCGCGGTTAATCCACCCGTGGTTAATCCTCCTGTGGTTAATCATTCCTGCGGTTAATCCTCCCGTGGTTAATCATCCCCACGGTTAATCCTCCCCACGGTTAATCCTCCTCGTGGTTAATCCTCCCCGTGGTTAATCCTCCCCGTGGTTAATCCTCCCCGTGGTAAATCCTCCCTTGGTTAATCCTCCCCACGGTTAATTCTCCCGTGGTTATTCCTCCTCATGGTTAATCCTCCCCGTGGTAAATCCTCCCTTGGTTAATCCTCCCCACGGTTAATTCTCCCGTGGTTATTCCTCCCCATGGTTAATCCTCCCCGTGGTTAATCCACCCCGTAGTTAATCCTCGCTGCGGTTAATCCTCCCGTGGTTAAAAATCCCCACATTTAAACCTCCCCGCGGTTAATCCTCCCGTGGTTAATCCTCCCCATGGTTAATCCGTGGTTAATGATCCCATGGTAAATCCTACCCATGGTTAATCCGTGGTTAATCCTCCCACGGTTAATCCTCCCCGTGGTTAATCCTCCCCGTGGTTAATCCTCCCCGCAGTTAATCCTCCCCGTGGTTAATCCGTGGTTAATCCACCCGTGGTTAATCCTCCTGTGGTTAATCATTCCTGCGGTTAATCCTCCCGCGGTTAATCCTCCCCGTGGTTAATCCTCCCCACGGTTAATCCTCCCCGTGGTTAATCCGTGGTTAATCCTCCCGTGGTTAATCTTCCCCGTGGTTAATCCTCCCTTGGTTAATCCTCCCCACTCTTAATCTTCCCCATGGTTAATCCTCCTCATGGTTAATCCTCCCCGTGGTAAATCCTCCCTTGGTTAATCCTCCCCACGGTTAATTCTCCCGTGGTTATTCCTCCCCGTGGTTAATCCTCCCCGTGGTTAATCCACCCCGCGGTTAATCCTCCACGCGGTTAATCCTCCTGTGGTTAAAAATCCCCACATTTAAACCTCCCCGCGGTTAATCCTCCCGTGGTTAATCCTCCCCATCGTTAATCCGTGGTTAATGATCCCATGGTAAATCCTACCCATGGTTAATCCATGGTTAATCCTCCCGCGGTTAATCCTCCCCGTGGTTAATCCTCCCCGTGGTTAATCCTCCCCGCGGTTAATCCTCCCCGTGGTTACTCCGTGGTTAATCCTCCCGCGGTTAATCCTCCCCATGGTTAATCCGTGGTCAATCATCCCATGATTAATCTTCCCATGGTTAATCCTACCCGCGGTTAATCCTCCCGCGGTTAATCTTCCCTACGGTTAATCCTCCCCACGGTTAATCCTCCGCGTGGTTAATCCTCCCCGTGGTTAATCCATCCGCGGTTAATCCGTGGTTAATCATCCTCGCGTTTAATCCTCCCCGTGGTTAATGATCCCGTGGTTAACCCTCCCCATGGTTAATCCGTGGTTAATCCTCCCGCGGTTAATCCTCCCCGTGGTTAATCCGTGGTTAATCATCCCGTGGTTAATCTTCCCATGGTTAATTCTCCCCGCGGTTAATCCTCCCACGATTAATCTTCCCCATGGTTAATTCTCCCCACGGTTAATCCTCCTCGTGGTTAATCCTCCCCATGGTTAATCCATCCGCGGTTAATCCGTGGTTAATCCTCCCCGCGGTTAATCCTCCCGTGGTTAATCCTCGCCATGGTTAATCCTCCCCACGGTTAATCCTCCCGTGGTTAATCCTCCCCATGATTAATCCGTGGTTAATCCTCCCGTGGTTAATCCTTCGCATGGTTAATCCATGGTTAATGATCCCGTGGTTATTCCTCCCCATGGTTAATCCGTGATTAATGATCCCGTGGTTAATCCTCGCCATGGTTATTCCTCCCCACGGTTAATCCACCCGTGGTTATTCCTCCCCATGGTTAATCCTCCCGTGATTAATCTTCCCCGCAGTTAATTCTCCCATGGTTAATCCTCCCCATGGTTAATCCGTGGTTCATGATCCCGTGGTTAATCCTCCCCATGGTTAATCCGTGGTTAATCCTCCGCGTGGTTAATCCTCCCCATGGTTTATCCTCCCCGTGGTTAATCCGCCCCGCGGTTAATCCTCCCCGTGGATAATCCACCCCATGGTTAATCCGTGGTTAATCCTCCCGCGGTTAATCCTCCCCATGGTTAATCCGTGGTTAATCCTCCCGTGGTTAATCCTCCCGTGGTTAATCCTCCCCGTGGTTAATCCTCCCGCGGTTAATTCTCCCGTGGCTAATCCTCCCCATGGTTAATCCTCCCGTGGTTAATCCTCCCCATCGTTAATCCTCCCCGCGGTTAATCCTCCCCGTGGTTAATCCGTGGTTAATCCTCCCGCGGTTAATCCTCCCGTGGTTAATCCTCGCCATGGTCAATCCTCCCCACAGTTAATTCTCCCATGGTTATTCCTCCCCACGGCTAATCCTCCCCGTGGTAAATCCTCCCCGCGGTTAATCCTCCCGTGATTAATCTTCCCATGGTTAATCCTACCCACGGTTAATCCTTCCGCGGTTAATCTTCCCCACGGTTAATCCTCCCCACGGTTAATCCTCCTCGTGGTTAATCCTCCCCGTGGTTAATCCATACGCGGTTAATCCACGGTTAATCCTCCTCGCGGTTAATCCTCCCCGTGGTTAATGATCCCGTGGTTATTCGTCCCCATGGTTAATCCGTGGTTAATCTTCCCGCGGTTAATCCTCCCCGTGGTTAATCCGTGGTTAATCATCCCGTGGTTAATCTTCCATTGGTTAATCCTCCCCGTGGTTAATCCTCCCACGATTAATCTTCCCCATGGTTAATCCTCCCCACGGTTAATCCTTCTCGTGGTTAATCCTCCCCATGGTTAATCCGTGGTTAATGATCCCATTGTAAATCCTCCCCATGGGTAATCCGTGGTTAATCCTCCCGTGGTTAATCCTCCCCGTGGTTAATACTCCCCGCGGTTAATACTCCCCGTGGTTAATCCGTGGTTAATCCTCCCGCGGTTAATCCTCCCTGTGGTTAATCCGTGGTCAATCATCCCGTGATTAATCTTCCCATGGTTAATCCTACCCGCGGTTAATCCACCCGCGGTTAATCTTCCCCACGGTTAATCCTCCGCACGGTTAATCCTCCTCGTGGTTAATCCTCCCGTGGTTAATCCTCGCCATGGTTAATCCTCCCCACGGTTAATTCTCCCGTGGTTATTCCTCCCATGGTTAAACCTCCCGTGGTTAATCCTCCCCGTGGTTAATCCTCCCCGTGGTTAATCTTCCCCGCGGTTAATCCTCCACACGGTTAATCCTCCCGTGGTTAAACCTCCCGGCGGTTAATCATCCCCGCGGTTAATCCTCCTGTGGTTAATCCTCCTGTGGTTAATCCTCCCCGTGGTTAATTCTCACCATGGTTAATCCTCCCGTGGTTAATCCTCCCCGCGGTTAATCCTCCCCGTGGTTAATCCTCCCCGTGGTTAATCCGTGGTTAATCCTCCCGTGGTTAATCCTCCCAATGGTTAATCCGTGGTTAATGATCCCGTGGTTAATCCTCCCATGGTTAATCCGTGGTTAATCCTCCCGTGGTTAATCCTCCCCATGGTTAATCCGTGGTTAATGATCCCGTGGTTAATCCTCCCCATTGTTAATCCTCCCCGCGGTTAATCCTCCCCATGGTTAATCGGTGGTCAATGATCCCGTGGTTAATCCTCTACATGGTTAATCTGTGGTTAATCGTCCCGCGGTTAATTCTCCCTGTGGTTAATTCTCCCTGTGATTAATCCGCGGTTAATCCACCCGTGGTTAATCCTCCTGTGGTTAATCATTCCTGCGGTTAATCCTCCAGTGGTTAATCCTCCCCACGGTTAATTATCCCGTGGTTATTCCTGCCCACGGCTAATCCTCCCCGTGGTTAATCCTCCCCGCGGTTAATCCTCCCCGCGGTTAATCCTCCCGTGGTTAAACATCCCAACGGTTAATCCTCCCCGCGGTTAATCCTCCCGTGGTTAATCCTCCCCATGGTTAATCCGTGGTTAATGATCCCATGGTAAATCCTCCCCATGGTTAATCCGTGGTTAATCCTCGCCATGGTCAATCCTCCCCACAGTTAATTATCCCGTGGTTATTCCTGTCCACGGCTAATCCTCCCCGTGGTTAATCCTCCCCGCGGTTAATCCTCCCCGCGGTTAATCCTCCCGTGGTTAAACATCCCAACGGTTAATCCTCCCCGCGGTTAATCCTCCCGTGGTTAATCCTCCCCATGGTTAATCCGTGGTTAATGATCCCATGGTAAATCCTCCCCATGGTTAATCCGTGGTTAATCCTCCCACGGTTAATCCTCCCCATGGTTAATCCTCCCGTGGTTAATCCTCCCCGTCATTAATCCTCCCCGCTGTTAATCCTCCCCATGGTTAATCCGTGGTTAATCCTCCCGCGGTTAATCCTCCCCGTGGTTAATCCGTGGTCAATCATCCCGTGATTAATCGTCCCACGGTTAATCCTACCCGCGGTTAATCCTCCCGCGGTTAATCTTCCCCACGGTTAATCCTCCCCACGGTTAATCCTCCTCGTGGTTAATCCTTCCGGTGGTTAATCCATCCGCGGTTAATCCGTGGTTAATCCTCCTCGCGGTTAATCCTCCCCGTGCTTAATGATCCCGTGGTTAATCCTGCCCGTGGTTAGTCCTCCCGCGGTTAATCCTCCCCGTGGTTAATCCGTGCTTAATCATCCCGTGGTTAATCTTCCCATGGTTAATTCTCCCCGCGCTTAATCCTCCCACGATTAATCTTCCCCATGGTTAATTCTCCCCACGGTTAATCCTCCTCGTGGTTAATTCTCCCCATGGTTAATCCATCCGCAGTTAATCCGTGGTTAATCCGCCCCGCGGTTAATCCTCCCCGTTGTTAATGATCCCGTGGTTAATCCTCCCCATGGTTAATCAGTGGTTAAACCTCACGCGGGTAATCCTCCCCGTGGTTAATCCGTGGTTAATCCTCCCCGCGATTAATCCTCCCGTGGTTAATCCTCGCCATGGTTAATCCTCCCCACCGTTAATTCTCCCGTGTTTATTCCTCCCCATGGTTAATCCTCCCGTGGTTAATCCTCCCCATGGTTAATCCGTGGTTAATCCTCCCGTGGTTAATCCTCCGCATGGTTAATCCGTGGTTAATGATCCCGTGGTTATTCCTCCCCATGGTTAATCCGTGGTTAATGATCCCGTGGTTAATCCTCGCCATGGTTAATCCTCCCCACGGTTAATTCTCCCATGGTTATTCCTCCCCACGGTTAATCCTCCCATGGTTAATCCTCCCCGCGGTTAATTCTCCCGTGGTTAATCCTCCCCAAGGTTAATCTGTGGTTAATGATCCCGTGGTTAATCCTCCCCATGGTTAATCCATGGTTAAACCTCCGCGTGGTTAATCCTCCATATGGTTTATCCTCCCCGTGGTTAATCCGCCCCGCGGTTAATCCTCCCCATGGATAATCCTCCCCATGGTTAATCCGTGGTTAATCCTCCCGCGGTTAATCCTCCCCATGGTTAATCCGTGGTTAATCCTCTCGTGGTTAATCCTCCCGTGGTTAATCCTCCCGCGGTTAATTCTCCCGTGGTTAATCCTCCCCATGGTTAATCCTCCCGTGGTTAATCCTCCCCGTGGTTAATCCTCCCCATGATTAATCCGTGGTTAATCCTCCCGTGGTTAATCCTTCGCATGGTTAATCCATGGTTAATGATCCCGTGGTTATTCCTCCCCATGGTTAATCCGTGATTAATGATCCCGTGGTTAATCCTCGCCATGGTTATTCCTCCCCACGGTTAATCCACCCGTGGTTATTCCTCCCCATGGTTAATCCTCCCGTGATTAATCTTCCCCGCAGTTAATTCTCCCATGGTTAATCCTCCCCATGGTTAATCCGTGGTTCATGATCCCGTGGTTAATCCTCCCCATGGTTAATCCGTGGTTAATCCTCCGCGTGGTTAATCCTCCCCATGGTTTATCCTCCCCGTGGTTAATCCGCCCCGCGGTTAATCCTCCCCGTGGATAATCCTTCGCATGGTTAATCCATGGTTAATGATCCCGCGGTTATTCCTCCCCATGGTTAATCCGTGGTTAATCCTCCCGTGGTTAATCCTCCCGTGGTTAATCCTCCCCGTGGTTAATCCTCCCGCGGTTAATTCTCCCGTGGTTAATCCTCCCCATGGTTAATCCTCCCGTGGTTAATCCTCCCCATCGTTAATCCTCCCCGCGGTTAATCCTCCCCGTGGTTAATCCGTGGTTAATCCTCCCGCGGTTAATCCTCCCGTGGTTAATCCTCGCCATGGTCAATCCTCCCCACAGTTAATTCTCCCATGGTTATTCCTCCCCACGGCTAATCCTCCCCGTGGTAAATCCTCCCCGCGGTTAATCCTCCCGTGATTAATCTTCCCATGGTTAATCCTACCCACGGTTAATCCTTCCGCAGTTAATCTTCCCCACGGTTAATCCTCCCCACGGTTAATCCTCCTCGTGGTTAATCCTCCCCGTGGTTAATCCATACGCGGTTAATCCACGGTTAATCCTCCTCGCGGTTAATCCTCCCCGTGGTTAATGATCCCGTGGTTATTCGTCCCCATGGTTAATCCGTGGTTAATCTTCCCGCGGTTAATCCTCCCCGTGGTTAATCCGTGGTTAATCATCCCGTGGTTAATCTTCCATTGGTTAATCCTCCCCGTGGTTAATCCTCCCACGATTAATCTTCCCCATGGTTAATCCTCCCCACGGTTAATCCTTCTCGTGGTTAATCCTCCCCATGGTTAATCCGTGGTTAATGATCCCATTGTAAATCCTCCCCATGGGTAATCCGTGGTTAATCCTCCCGTGGTTAATCCTCCCCGTGGTTAATGCTCCCCGCGGTTAATACTCCCCGTGGTTAATCCGTGGTTAATCCTCCCGCGGTTAATCCTCCCCGTGGTTAATCCGTGGTCAATCATCCCGTGATTAATCTTCCCATGGTTAATCCTACCCGCGGTTAATCCACCCGCGGTTAATCTTCCCCACGGTTAATCCTCCGCACGGTTAATCCTCCTCGTGGTTAATCCTCCCGTGGTTAATCCTCGCCATGGTTAATCCTCCCCACGGTTAATTCTCCCGTGGTTATTCCTCCCATGGTTAAACCTCCCGTGGTTAATCCTCCCCGTGGTTAATCCTCCCCGTGGTTAATCTTCCCCGCGGTTAATCCTCCACACGGTTAATCCTCCCGTGGTTAAACCTCCCGGCGGTTAATCATCCCCGCGGTTAATCCTCCTGTGGTTAATCCTCCTGTGGTTAATCCTCCCCGTGGTTAATTCTCACCATGGTTAATCCTCCCGTGGTTAATCCTCCCCGCGGTTAATCCTCCCCGTGGTTAATCCTCCCCGTGGTTAATCCGTGGTTAATCCTCCCGTGGTTAATCCTCCCAATGGTTAATCCGTGGTTAATGATCCCGTGGTTAATCCTCCCATGGTTAATCCGTGGTTAATCCTCCCGTGGTTAATCCTCCCCATGGTTAATCCGTGGTTAATGATCCCGTGGTTAATCCTCCCCATTGTTAATCCTCCCCACGGTTAATCCTCCCCATGGTTAATCGGTGGTCAATGATCCCGTGGTTAATCCTCTACATGGTTAATCTGTGGTTAATCGTCCCGCGGTTAATTCTCCCTGTGGTTAATTCTCCCTGTGATTAATCCGCGGTTAATCCACCCGTGGTTAATCCTCCTGTGGTTAATCATTCCTGCGGTTAATCCTCCCGTGGTTAATCATCCCCACGGTTAATCCTCCCCACGGTTAATCCTCCTCGTGGTTAATCCTCCCCGTGGTTAATCCTCCCCGTGGTTAATCCTCCCCGTGGTAAATCCTCCCTTGGTTAATCCTCCCCACGGTTAATTCTCCCGTGGTTATTCCTCCTCATGGTTAATCCTCCCCGTGGTAAATCCTCCCTTGGTTAATCCTCCCCACGGTTAATTCTCCCGTGGTTATTCCTCCCCATGGTTAATCCTCCCCGTGGTTAATCCACCCCGTAGTTAATCCTCGCTGCGGTTAATCCTCCCGTGGTTAAAAATCCCCACATTTAAACCTCCCCGCGGTTAATCCTCCCGTGGTTAATCCTCCCCATGGTTAATCCGTGGTTAATGATCCCATGGTAAATCCTACCCATGGTTAATCCGTGGTTAATCCTCCCACGGTTAATCCTCCCCGTGGTTAATCCTCCCCGTGGTTAATCCTCCCCGCAGTTAATCCTCCCCGTGGTTAATCCGTGGTTAATCCACCCGTGGTTAATCCTCCTGTGGTTAATCATTCCTGCGGTTAATCCTCCCGCGGTTAATCCTCCCCGTGGTTAATCCTCCCCACGGTTAATCCTCCCCGTGGTTAATCCGTGGTTAATCCTCCCGTGGTTAATCTTCCCCGTGGTTAATCCTCCCTTGGTTAATCCTCCCCACTCTTAATCTTCCCCATGGTTAATCCTCCTCATGGTTAATCCTCCCCGTGGTAAATCCTCCCTTGGTTAATCCTCCCCACGGTTAATTCTCCCGTGGTTATTCCTCCCCGTGGTTAATCCTCCCCGTGGTTAATCCACCCCGCGGTTAATCCTCCACGCGGTTAATCCTCCTGTGGTTAAAAATCCCCACATTTAAACCTCCCCGCGGTTAATCCTCCCGTGGTTAATCCTCCCCATCGTTAATCCGTGGTTAATGATCCCATGGTAAATCCTACCCATGGTTAATCCATGGTTAATCCTCCCGCGGTTAATCCTCCCCGTGGTTAATCCTCCCCGTGGTTAATCCTCCCCGCGGTTAATCCTCCCCGTGGTTACTCCGTGGTTAATCCTCCCGCGGTTAATCCTCCCCATGGTTAATCCGTGGTCAATCATCCCATGATTAATCTTCCCATGGTTAATCCTACCCGCGGTTAATCCTCCCGCGGTTAATCTTCCCTACGGTTAATCCTCCCCACGGTTAATCCTCCGCGTGGTTAATCCTCCCCGTGGTTAATCCATCCGCGGTTAATCCGTGGTTAATCATCCTCGCGTTTAATCCTCCCCGTGGTTAATGATCCCGTGGTTAACCCTCCCCATGGTTAATCCGTGGTTAATCCTCCCGCGGTTAATCCTCCCCGTGGTTAATCCGTGGTTAATCATCCCGTGGTTAATCTTCCCATGGTTAATTCTCCCCGCGGTTAATCCTCCCACGATTAATCTTCCCCATGGTTAATTCTCCCCACGGTTAATCCTCCTCGTGGTTAATCCTCCCCATGGTTAATCCATCCGCGGTTAATCCGTGGTTAATCCTCCCCGCGGTTAATCCTCCCGTGGTTAATCCTCGCCATGGTTAATCCTCCCCACGGTTAATCCTCCCGTGGTTAATCCTCCCCATGATTAATCCGTGGTTAATCCTCCCGTGGTTAATCCTTCGCATGGTTAATCCATGGTTAATGATCCCGTGGTTATTCCTCCCCATGGTTAATCCGTGATTAATGATCCCGTGGTTAATCCTCGCCATGGTTATTCCTCCCCACGGTTAATCCACCCGTGGTTATTCCTCCCCATGGTTAATCCTCCCGTGATTAATCTTCCCCGCAGTTAATTCTCCCATGGTTAATCCTCCCCATGGTTAATCCGTGGTTCATGATCCCGTGGTTAATCCTCCCCATGGTTAATCCGTGGTTAATCCTCCGCGTGGTTAATCCTCCCCATGGTTTATCCTCCCCGTGGTTAATCCGCCCCGCGGTTAATCCTCCCCGTGGATAATCCACCCCATGGTTAATCCGTGGTTAATCCTCCCGCGGTTAATCCTCCCCATGGTTAATCCGTGGTTAATCCTCCCGTGGTTAATCCTCCCGTGGTTAATCCTCCCCGTGGTTAATCCTCCCGCGGTTAATTCTCCCGTGGCTAATCCTCCCCATGGTTAATCCTCCCGTGGTTAATCCTCCCCATCGTTAATCCTCCCCGCGGTTAATCCTCCCCGTGGTTAATCCGTGGTTAATCCTCCCGCGGTTAATCCTCCCGTGGTTAATCCTCGCCATGGTCAATCCTCCCCACAGTTAATTCTCCCATGGTTATTCCTCCCCACGGCTAATCCTCCCCGTGGTAAATCCTCCCCGCGGTTAATCCTCCCGTGATTAATCTTCCCATGGTTAATCCTACCCACGGTTAATCCTTCCGCGGTTAATCTTCCCCACGGTTAATCCTCCCCACGGTTAATCCTCCTCGTGGTTAATCCTCCCCGTGGTTAATCCATACGCGGTTAATCCACGGTTAATCCTCCTCGCGGTTAATCCTCCCCGTGGTTAATGATCCCGTGGTTATTCGTCCCCATGGTTAATCCGTGGTTAATCTTCCCGCGGTTAATCCTCCCCGTGGTTAATCCGTGGTTAATCATCCCGTGGTTAATCTTCCATTGGTTAATCCTCCCCGTGGTTAATCCTCCCACGATTAATCTTCCCCATGGTTAATCCTCCCCACGGTTAATCCTTCTCGTGGTTAATCCTCCCCATGGTTAATCCGTGGTTAATGATCCCATTGTAAATCCTCCCCATGGGTAATCCGTGGTTAATCCTCCCGTGGTTAATCCTCCCCGTGGTTAATACTCCCCGCGGTTAATACTCCCCGTGGTTAATCCGTGGTTAATCCTCCCGCGGTTAATCCTCCCTGTGGTTAATCCGTGGTCAATCATCCCGTGATTAATCTTCCCATGGTTAATCCTACCCGCGGTTAATCCACCCGCGGTTAATCTTCCCCACGGTTAATCCTCCGCACGGTTAATCCTCCTCGTGGTTAATCCTCCCGTGGTTAATCCTCGCCATGGTTAATCCTCCCCACGGTTAATTCTCCCGTGGTTATTCCTCCCATGGTTAAACCTCCCGTGGTTAATCCTCCCCGTGGTTAATCCTCCCCGTGGTTAATCTTCCCCGCGGTTAATCCTCCACACGGTTAATCCTCCCGTGGTTAAACCTCCCGGCGGTTAATCATCCCCGCGGTTAATCCTCCTGTGGTTAATCCTCCTGTGGTTAATCCTCCCCGTGGTTAATTCTCACCATGGTTAATCCTCCCGTGGTTAATCCTCCCCGCGGTTAATCCTCCCCGTGGTTAATCCTCCCCGTGGTTAATCCGTGGTTAATCCTCCCGTGGTTAATCCTCCCAATGGTTAATCCGTGGTTAATGATCCCGTGGTTAATCCTCCCATGGTTAATCCGTGGTTAATCCTCCCGTGGTTAATCCTCCCCATGGTTAATCCGTGGTTAATGATCCCGTGGTTAATCCTCCCCATTGTTAATCCTCCCCGCGGTTAATCCTCCCCATGGTTAATCGGTGGTCAATGATCCCGTGGTTAATCCTCTACATGGTTAATCTGTGGTTAATCGTCCCGCGGTTAATTCTCCCTGTGGTTAATTCTCCCTGTGATTAATCCGCGGTTAATCCACCCGTGGTTAATCCTCCTGTGGTTAATCATTCCTGCGGTTAATCCTCCAGTGGTTAATCCTCCCCACGGTTAATTATCCCGTGGTTATTCCTGCCCACGGCTAATCCTCCCCGTGGTTAATCCTCCCCGCGGTTAATCCTCCCCGCGGTTAATCCTCCCGTGGTTAAACATCCCAACGGTTAATCCTCCCCGCGGTTAATCCTCCCGTGGTTAATCCTCCCCATGGTTAATCCGTGGTTAATGATCCCATGGTAAATCCTCCCCATGGTTAATCCGTGGTTAATCCTCGCCATGGTCAATCCTCCCCACAGTTAATTATCCCGTGGTTATTCCTGTCCACGGCTAATCCTCCCCGTGGTTAATCCTCCCCGCGGTTAATCCTCCCCGCGGTTAATCCTCCCGTGGTTAAACATCCCAACGGTTAATCCTCCCCGCGGTTAATCCTCCCGTGGTTAATCCTCCCCATGGTTAATCCGTGGTTAATGATCCCATGGTAAATCCTCCCCATGGTTAATCCGTGGTTAATCCTCCCACGGTTAATCCTCCCCATGGTTAATCCTCCCGTGGTTAATCCTCCCCGTCATTAATCCTCCCCGCTGTTAATCCTCCCCATGGTTAATCCGTGGTTAATCCTCCCGCGGTTAATCCTCCCCGTGGTTAATCCGTGGTCAATCATCCCGTGATTAATCGTCCCACGGTTAATCCTACCCGCGGTTAATCCTCCCGCGGTTAATCTTCCCCACGGTTAATCCTCCCCACGGTTAATCCTCCTCGTGGTTAATCCTTCCGGTGGTTAATCCATCCGCGGTTAATCCGTGGTTAATCCTCCTCGCGGTTAATCCTCCCCGTGCTTAATGATCCCGTGGTTAATCCTGCCCGTGGTTAGTCCTCCCGCGGTTAATCCTCCCCGTGGTTAATCCGTGCTTAATCATCCCGTGGTTAATCTTCCCATGGTTAATTCTCCCCGCGCTTAATCCTCCCACGATTAATCTTCCCCATGGTTAATTCTCCCCACGGTTAATCCTCCTCGTGGTTAATTCTCCCCATGGTTAATCCATCCGCAGTTAATCCGTGGTTAATCCGCCCCGCGGTTAATCCTCCCCGTTGTTAATGATCCCGTGGTTAATCCTCCCCATGGTTAATCAGTGGTTAAACCTCACGCGGGTAATCCTCCCCGTGGTTAATCCGTGGTTAATCCTCCCCGCGATTAATCCTCCCGTGGTTAATCCTCGCCATGGTTAATCCTCCCCACCGTTAATTCTCCCGTGTTTATTCCTCCCCATGGTTAATCCTCCCGTGGTTAATCCTCCCCATGGTTAATCCGTGGTTAATCCTCCCGTGGTTAATCCTCCGCATGGTTAATCCGTGGTTAATGATCCCGTGGTTATTCCTCCCCATGGTTAATCCGTGGTTAATGATCCCGTGGTTAATCCTCGCCATGGTTAATCCTCCCCACGGTTAATTCTCCCATGGTTATTCCTCCCCACGGTTAATCCTCCCATGGTTAATCCTCCCCGCGGTTAATTCTCCCGTGGTTAATCCTCCCCAAGGTTAATCTGTGGTTAATGATCCCGTGGTTAATCCTCCCCATGGTTAATCCATGGTTAAACCTCCGCGTGGTTAATCCTCCATATGGTTTATCCTCCCCGTGGTTAATCCGCCCCGCGGTTAATCCTCCCCATGGATAATCCTCCCCATGGTTAATCCGTGGTTAATCCTCCCGCGGTTAATCCTCCCCATGGTTAATCCGTGGTTAATCCTCTCGTGGTTAATCCTCCCGTGGTTAATCCTCCCGCGGTTAATTCTCCCGTGGTTAATCCTCCCCATGGTTAATCCTCCCGTGGTTAATCCTCCCCGTGGTTAATCCTCCCCATGATTAATCCGTGGTTAATCCTCCCGTGGTTAATCCTTCGCATGGTTAATCCATGGTTAATGATCCCGTGGTTATTCCTCCCCATGGTTAATCCGTGATTAATGATCCCGTGGTTAATCCTCGCCATGGTTATTCCTCCCCACGGTTAATCCACCCGTGGTTATTCCTCCCCATGGTTAATCCTCCCGTGATTAATCTTCCCCGCAGTTAATTCTCCCATGGTTAATCCTCCCCATGGTTAATCCGTGGTTCATGATCCCGTGGTTAATCCTCCCCATGGTTAATCCGTGGTTAATCCTCCGCGTGGTTAATCCTCCCCATGGTTTATCCTCCCCGTGGTTAATCCGCCCCGCGGTTAATCCTCCCCGTGGATAATCCTTCGCATGGTTAATCCATGGTTAATGATCCCGCGGTTATTCCTCCCCATGGTTAATCCGTGGTTAATCCTCCCGTGGTTAATCCTCCCGTGGTTAATCCTCCCCGTGGTTAATCCTCCCGCGGTTAATTCTCCCGTGGTTAATCCTCCCCATGGTTAATCCTCCCGTGGTTAATCCTCCCCATCGTTAATCCTCCCCGCGGTTAATCCTCCCCGTGGTTAATCCGTGGTTAATCCTCCCGCGGTTAATCCTCCCGTGGTTAATCCTCGCCATGGTCAATCCTCCCCACAGTTAATTCTCCCATGGTTATTCCTCCCCACGGCTAATCCTCCCCGTGGTAAATCCTCCCCGCGGTTAATCCTCCCGTGATTAATCTTCCCATGGTTAATCCTACCCACGGTTAATCCTTCCGCAGTTAATCTTCCCCACGGTTAATCCTCCCCACGGTTAATCCTCCTCGTGGTTAATCCTCCCCGTGGTTAATCCTCCCCGTGGTTAATCCTCCCCGTGGTAAATCCTCCCTTGGTTAATCCTCCCCACGGTTAATTCTCCCGTGGTTATTCCTCCTCATGGTTAATCCTCCCCGTGGTAAATCCTCCCTTGGTTAATCCTCCCCACGGTTAATTCTCCCGTGGTTATTCCTCCCCATGGTTAATCCTCCCCGTGGTTAATCCACCCCGTAGTTAATCCTCGCTGCGGTTAATCCTCCCGTGGTTAAAAATCCCCACATTTAAACCTCCCCGCGGTTAATCCTCCCGTGGTTAATCCTCCCCATGGTTAATCCGTGGTTAATGATCCCATGGTAAATCCTACCCATGGTTAATCCGTGGTTAATCCTCCCACGGTTAATCCTCCCCGTGGTTAATCCTCCCCGTGGTTAATCCTCCCCGCAGTTAATCCTCCCCGTGGTTAATCCGTGGTTAATCCACCCATGGTTAATCCTCCTGTGGTTAATCATTCCTGCGGTTAATCCTCCCGCGGTTAATCCTCCCCGTGGTTAATCCTCCCCACGGTTAATCCTCCCCGTGGTTAATCCGTGGTTAATCCTCCCGTGGTTAATCTTCCCCGTGGTTAATCCTCCCTTGGTTAATCCTCCCCACTCTTAATCTTCCCCATGGTTAATCCTCCTCATGGTTAATCCTCCCCGTGGTAAATCCTCCCTTGGTTAATCCTCCCCACGGTTAATTCTCCCGTGGTTATTCCTCCCCGTGGTTAATCCTCCCCGTGGTTAATCCACCCCGCGGTTAATCCTCCACGCGGTTAATCCTCCTGTGGTTAAAAATCCCCACATTTAAACCTCCCCGCGGTTAATCCTCCCGTGGTTAATCCTCCCCATCGTTAATCCGTGGTTAATGATCCCATGGTAAATCCTACCCATGGTTAATCCATGGTTAATCCTCCCGCGGTTAATCCTCCCCGTGGTTAATCCTCCCCGTGGTTAATCCTCCCCGCGGTTAATCCTCCCCGTGGTTACTCCGTGGTTAATCCTCCCGCGGTTAATCCTCCCCATGGTTAATCCGTGGTCAATCATCCCATGATTAATCTTCCCATGGTTAATCCTACCCGCGGTTAATCCTCCCGCGGTTAATCTTCCCTACGGTTAATCCTCCCCACGGTTAATCCTCCGCGTGGTTAATCCTCCCCGTGGTTAATCCATCCGCGGTTAATCCGTGGTTAATCATCCTCGCGTTTAATCCTCCCCGTGGTTAATGATCCCGTGGTTAACCCTCCCCATGGTTAATCCGTGGTTAATCCTCCCGCGGTTAATCCTCCCCGTGGTTAATCCGTGGTTAATCATCCCGTGGTTAATCTTCCCATGGTTAATTCTCCCCGCGGTTAATCCTCCCACGATTAATCTTCCCCATGGTTAATTCTCCCCACGGTTAATCCTCCTCGTGGTTAATCCTCCCCATGGTTAATCCATCCGCGGTTAATCCGTGGTTAATCCTCCCCGCGGTTAATCCTCCCGTGGTTAATCCTCGCCATGGTTAATCCTCCCCACGGTTAATTCTCCCGTGGTTATTCCTCCCCACGGTTAATCCTCCCGTGGTTAATCCTCCCCATGGTTAATCCGTGGTTAATCCTCACGTGGTTAATCCTCCCCATGGTTAATCCGTGGTTAATGATCCCGTGGTTATTCCTCCCTATGGTTAATCCGTGGTTAATGATCCCGTGGTTAATCCTCGCCATGGTTAATCCTCCCCACGGTTAATTCTCCCCATGGTTATTCCTCCCCATGGTTAATCCTCCTCGTGCTTAATCCTCCCTTTGGTTAATCCTCCCCGCGGTTCATCCTCCCGTGGTTAATCCTCCCCACTGTTAATTCTCCCATGGTTATTCCTCCCCACGGTTAATCCTCCCTTGGTTAATCCTCCCAATGGTTAATCCGTGGTTAATCCTCCCGTGGTTAATCCTCCCCATGGTGAATCCGTGGATAATCCTCCCGTGGTTAATCGTCCTCGTGGTAATCCTCCCCGTGGCAAATCCTGCTCGTGGTTAATCCTCCCGTGGTTAATCCTCCCCGTGGTTAATCCTCCCGCGGTTAATCCTCCCCACGGTTAATTCTCCCGTGGTTATTCCTCCCCATGGTTAATCCTCCCCGTGGTTAGTCCTCCTCTGGTTAATTCTCCCGTGGTTATTCCTCCCCACGGCTAATCCTCCCCGTGGTTAATCCTCCCCGCGGTTAATCCTCCCCGCGGTTAATCCTCCCGTGGTTAAACATCCCCACGGTTAATCCTCCTCGTGGTTAATCCTCCCGTGGTTAATCCTCCCCATGGTTAATCCATGGTTAATGATCCCATGGTAAATCCTCCCCATGGTTAATCCTCCCGTGGTTAATCCTCCCCGTGGTTAATCCGCCCCGCGGTTAATCCTCCCCGTGGTTAATCCGTAGTTAATCCTCCCGCGGTTAATCCTCCCCGTGGTTAATCCGTGGTCAATCATCCCGTGATTAATCTTCCCACGGTTAATCCTACCCGCGGTTAATCCTCCCGCGGTTAATCTTCCCCACGGTTAATCCTCCCCACGGTTAATCCTCCCGCGGTTAATCCTCCCCGTGGTTAATCCGTGGTTAATCATCCCGTGGTTAATCTTCCCATGGTTAAATCTCCCCGCGGTTAATCCTCCCACGATTAATCTTCCCCATGTTTAATTCTCCCCACGGTTAATCCTCCTCGTGGTTAATTCTCCCCATGGTTAATCCATCCGCTGTTAATCCGTGGTTAATCCGCCCCGCGGTTAATCCTCCCCGTTGTTACTGATCCCGTGGTTAATCCTCCCCATGGTTAATCAGTGGTTAAACCTCCCGCAGGTAATCCTCCCCGTGGTTAATCCTCCCGTGGTTAATCCTCGCCATGGTTAATCCTCGCCATGTTTAATCCTCCCCACGGTTAATTCTCCCGTGGTTATTCCTCCCCACGGTTAATCCTCCCGTGGTTAATCCTCCCCATGATTAATCCGTGGTTAATCCTCCCGTGGTTAATCCTTCGCATGGTTAATCCGTGGTTCATGATCCCGTGGTTAATCCTCCCCATGGTTAATCCGTGGTTAATCCTCCGCGTGGTTAATCCTCCCCATGGTTTATCCTCCCCGTGGTTAATCCGCCCCGCGGTTAATCCTCCCCGTGGATAATCCACCCCATGGTTAATCCGTGGTTAATCCTCCCGCGGTTAATCCTCCCCATGGTTAATCCGTGGTTAATCCTCCCGTGGTTAATCCTCCCGTGGTTAATCCTCCCCGTGGTTAATCCTCCCGCGGTAAATTCTCCCGTGGTTAATCCTCCCCATGGTTAATCCTCCCGTGGTTAATCCTCCCCATCGTTAATCCTCCCCGCGGTTAATCCTCCCCGTGGTTAATCCGTGGTTAATCCTCCCGCGGTTAATCCTCCCGTGGTTAATCCTCGCCATGGTCAATCCTCCCCACAGTTAATTCTCCCATGGTTATTCCTCCCCACGGCTAATCCTCCCCGTGGTAAATCCTCCCCGCGGTTAATCCTCCCGTGATTAATCTTCCCATGCTTAATCCTACCCACGGTTAATCCTTCCACGGTTAATCTTCCCCACGGTTAATCCTCCCCACGGTTAATCCTCCTCGTGGTTAATCCTCCCCGTGGTTAATCCATACGCGGTTAATCCACGGTTAATCCTCCTCGCGGTTAATCCTCCCCGTGGTTAATGATCCCGTGGTTATTCGTCCCCATGGTTAATCCGTGGTTAATCTTCCCGCGGTTAATCCTCCCCGTGGTTAATCCGTGGTTAATCATCCCGTGGTTAATCTTCCATTGGTTAATCCTCCCCGTGGTTAATCCTCCCACGATTAATCTTCCCCATGGTTAATCCTCCCCACGGTTAATCCTCCTCGTGGTTAATCCTCCCCATGGTTAATCCGTGGTTAATGATCCCATTGTAAATCCTCCCCATGGGTAATCCGTGGTTAATCCTCCCGTGGTTAATCCTCCCCGTGGTTAATACTCCCCGCGGTTAATACTCCCCGTGGTTAATCCGTGGTTAATCCGTGGTTAATCCTCCCCGTGGTTAATCCGTGGTCAATCATCCCGTGATTAATCTTCCCATGGTTAATCCTACCCGCGGTTAATCCACCCGCGGTTAATCTTCCCCACGGTTAATCCTCCGCACGGTTAATCCTCCTCGTGGTTAATCCTCCCCGTGGTTAATCCATCCGCGGTTAATCCGTGGTTAATCCTCCTCGCGGTTAATCCTCCCCGTGGTTAATGATCCCATGGTTAATCCTCCCCATGGTTAATCCGTGGTTAATCCTCCCGCGGTTATCCTCCCCGTGAGTAATCCTTGGTTAATCATCCCGTGGTTAATCTTCCCATGGTTAATCCTCCCCGCGGTTAATCCTCCCACGATTAATCTTCCCCGTGGTTAATCCTCCCCACGGTTAAACCTCCTCATGGTTAATACTCCCCATGGTTAATCCATCCGCGGTTAATCCGTGGTTAATCTGCCCCGTGGTTAATCCTCCCCGTGGTTAATGATCCCGTGATTAATCATCCCCATGGTTAATCAGTGGTTAATCCTCCCGCGGTTAATCCTCCCCGTGGTTAATCCGTGGTTAATCCTCCCCGCGGTTAATCCTCCCATGGTTAATCTTCGCCATGGTTAATCCTCCCCATGCTTAATTCTCCCGTGGTTATTCCTCCCCACAGTTAATCCTCCTGTGGTTAATCCTCCCCATGGTTAATCCGTGGTTAATCCTCCCGTGGTTAATTCTCCCCATGGTTAATCCGTGGTTAATGATCCTGTGGTTATTCCTCCCCGAGGTTAATCCGTGGTTAATGATCCCGTGGTTAATCCTCCCCATGGTTAATCCGTGGGTAATCTTCCCCGTGGTTAATCATTCCGTGGTTAATCCTCGCCATGGTTAATCCTCCCCATGGTTAATTGTCCCATGGTTATTCCTCCCCACGGTTAATCCTCCTCGTGGTTAATCCTCCCCGTGGTTAATCCATGGGTAATCCTCCCGTGGTTAATCTTCCTCGTGGTTAATCCTCCCCGTGGCAAATCCTGCTCGTGGTTAATCCTCCCGTGGTTAATCCTCTGCACGGTTAATTCTTCCGTGGTTATTCCTCCCCACAGTTAATCCTCCCCGTGGTTAATCCTCCCGTGGTTAACCCTCCCCACGGTTAATCCTCCCCGTGGTTAATCCTCCTGTGGTTAATCTTCGCCATGATTAATCCTCCCCACGGTTAATTATCCCGTGGTTATTCCTCCCACGGTTAAACCTCCCGTGGTTAATCCCCCCGTGGTTAATCCTCCCCGTGGTTAATCTTACCCGTGGTTAATCCTCCACACGGTAAATCCTCCCGTGGTTAAACCTCCCGGCGGTTAATCCTCCCCGCGGTTAATCCTCCTGTGGTTAATCCTCCTGTGGTTAATCCTCCCCGTGGTTAATCCTCCCCGTGGTTAATCCTCACCGTGGTTAATCCATGGTTAATCCTCCCTTGGTTAATCCTCCCAATGGTTAATCCGTGGTTAATCCTCCCGTGGTTAATCCTCCCCATGGTCAATCCGTGGGTAATCCTCCCGTGGTTAATCTTCCTCGTGGTTACTCCTCCCCGTGGCAAATCCTGCTCGTGGTTAATCCTCCCGTGGTTAATGCTCTGCACGGTTAATTCTCCCGTGGTTATTCCTCCCCCACAGTTAATCCTCCCCGTGGTTAATCCTCCCGTGGTTAACCCTCCCCACGGTTAATCCTCCCCGTGGTTAATCCTCCTGTGGTTAATCCTCGCCATGGTTAATCCTCCCCACGGTTAATTATCCCGTGGTTATTCCTCCCATGGTTAAACCTCCCGTGGTTAATTCCCCCCGTGGTTAATCCTCCCCGTGGTTAATCTTCCCCGCGGTTAATCCTCCACACGGTAAATCCTCCCGTGGTTAAACCTCCCGGCGGTTAATCCTCCCCGCGGTTAATCCTCCTGTGGTTAATCCTCCTGTGGTAAATCCTCCCCGTGCTTAATCCTCACCATGGTTAATCCTCCCGTGGTTAATCCTCCCCGTGGTTAGTCCTCCCCGTGGTTAATCCTCCCCGTGGTTAATCCGTGGTTAATACTCCCGTGGTTAATCTTCCCAATGGTTAATCCATGGTTAATGATCCCGCGGTTAATCCTCCCCATGGTTAATCCATGGTTAATCCTCCCGCGGTTAATCCTCCCCGTGGTTAATCCGTGGTTAATCCTCCCATGGTTAATCCTCCCCGCGGTTAATCCTCCCCATGGTTAATCCTTCCCACGGTTAATCCTCCTCGTGCTTAATCCTCCCTTTGGTTAATCCTCCCCGCGGTTCATCCTCCCGTGGTTAATCCTCGCCATGGTTAATCCTCCCCACAGTTAATTCTCCCATGGTTATTCCTCCCCACGGTTAATCCTCCCGTGGTTAATCCTCCCCATGGTTAATCCATGGTTAATCCTCCCGTGGTTAATCCTCCCCATGGTTAAGCCGTGGTTAATGATCCCGTGGTTATTCCTCCCCATGGTTAATCCGTGGTTAATGATCCCATGGTTAATCCTCCCCATGGATAATCTGTGGGTAATCCTCCCATGGTTAATCTTCCTCGTGGTTAATCCTCCCCGTGGCAAATCGTGCTCGTGGTTAATCCTCCCGTGGTTAATCCTCTGCATGGTTAATTCTCCCGTGGTTATTCCTCCCCACGGTTAATCCACCCCGTTGTTAATCCTCCTCGTGGTTAATCCTCCCGTGGTTAATCCTCGCCATGGTTAATCCTCCCCATGGTTAATTCTCCCGTGGTTATTCCTCCCATGGTTAAACCTCCCGTGGTTAATCCTCCCCGTGGTTAATCCTCCCCGTGGTTAATCTTCCCCGCGGTTAATCCTCCACACGGTTAATCCTCCCGTGGTTAAACCTCCCGGCGGTTAATCCTCCCCGCGGTTAATCCTCCTGTGGTTAATCCTCCTGTGGTTAATCCTCCCCGTGGTTAATTCTCACCATGGTTAATCTTCCCGTGGTTAATCCTCTCCGCGGTTAATCCTCCCCGTGGTTAATCCTCCCCGTGGTTAATCCGTGGTTAATCCTCCCGTGGTTAATCCTCCCAATGGTTAATCCGTGGTTAATCCTCCCGTGGTTAATCCTCCCCATGGTTAATCCGTGGTTAATGATCCCGTGGTTAATCCTCCCAATGGTTAATCCTCCCCGCGGTTAATCCTCCCCATGGTTAATCGGTGGTCAATGATCCCGTGGTTAATCCTCTACTTGGTTAATCTGTGGTTAATCGTCCCGCGGTTAATTCTCCCTGTGGTTAATTCTCCCTGTGATTAATCCGCGGTTAATCCACCCGTGGTTAATCCTCCTGTGGTTAATCATTCCTGCGGTTAATCCTCCCGTGGTTAATCATCCCCACGGTTAATCCTCCCCACGGTTAATCCTCCTCGTGGTTAATCCTCCCCGTGGTTAATCCTCCCCGTGGTTAATCCTCCCCGTGGTAAATCCTCCCTTGGTTAATCCTCCCCACGGTTAATTCTCCCGTGGTTATTCCTCCTCATGGTTAATCCTCCCCGTGGTAAATCCTCCCTTGGTTAATCCTCCCCACGGTTAATTCTCCCGTGGTTATTCCTCCCCATGGTTAATCCTCCCCGTGGTTAATCCACCCCGTAGTTAATCCTCCCTGCGGTTAATCCTCCCGTGGTTAAAAATCCCCACATTTAAACCTCCCCGCGGTTAATCCTCCCGTGGTTAATCCTCCCCATGGTTAATCCGTGGTTAATGATCCCATGGTAAATCCTACCCATGGTTAATCCGTGGTTAATCCTCCCACGGTTAATCCTCCCCGTGGTTAATCCTCCCCGTGGTTAATCCTCCCCGCAGTTAATCCTCCCCGTGGTTAATCCGTGGTTAATCCACCCGTGGTTAATCCTCCTGTGGTTAATCATTCCTGCGGTTAATCCTCCCGCGGTTAATCCTCCCCGTGGTTAATCCTCCCCACGGTTAATCCTCCCCGTGGTTAATCCGTGGTTAATCCTCCCGTGGTTAATCTTCCCCGTGGTTAATCCTCCCTTGGTTAATCCTCCCCACTCTTAATCTTCCCCATGGTTAATCCTCCTCATGGTTAATCCTCCCCGTGGTAAATCCTGCCTGGGTTAATCCTCCCCACGGTTAATTCTCCCGTGGTTATTCCTCCCCGTGGTTAATCCTCCCCGTGGTTAATCCACCCCGCGGTTAATCCTCCCCGCGGTTAATCCTCCCGTGGTTAAAAATCCCCACATTTAAACCTCCCCGCGGTTAATCCTCCCGTGGTTAATCCTCCCCATCGTTAATCCGTGGTTAATGATCCCATGGTAAATCCTACCCATGGTTAATCCATGGTTAATCCTCCCGCGGTTAATCCTCCCCGTGGTTAATCCTCCCTGTGGTTAATCCTCCCCGCGGTTAATCCTCCCCGTGGTTACTCCGTGGTTAATCCTCCCGCGGTTAATCCTCCCCGTGGTTAATCCGTGGTCAATCATCCCGTGATTAATCTTCCCATGGTTAATCCTACCCGCGGTTAATCCTCCCGCGGTTAATCTTCCCTACGGTTAATCCTCCCCACGGTTAATCCTCCGCGTGGTTAATCCTCCCCGTGGTTAATCCATCCGCGGTTAATCCGTGGTTAATCATCCTCGCGTTTAATCCTCCCCGTGGTTAATGATCCCGTGGTTAACCCTCCCCATGGTTAATCCGTGGTTAATCCTCCCGCGGTTAATCCTCCCCGTGGTTAATCCGTGGTTAATCATCCCGTGGTTAATCTTCCCATGGTTAATTCTCCCCGCGGTTAATCCTCCCACGATTAACCTTCCCCATGGTTAATTCTCCCCACGGTTAATCCTCCTCGTGGTTAATCCTCCCCATGGTTAATCCATCCGCGGTTAATCCGTGGTTAATCCTCCCCGCGGTTAATCCTCCCGTGGTTAATCCTCGCCATGGTTAATCCTCCCCACGGTTAATTCTCCCGTGGTTATTCCTCCCCACGGTTAATCCTCCCGTGGTTAATCCTCCCCATGGTTAATCCGTGGTTAATCCTCACGTGGTTAATCCTCCCCATGTTTAATCCGTGGTTAATGATCCCGTGGTTATTCCTCCCTATGGTTAATCCGTGGTTAATGATCCCGTGGTTAATCCTCGCCATGGTTAATCCTCGCCACGGTTAATTCTCCCCATGGTTATTCCTCCCCATGGTTAATCCTCCTCGTGCTTAATCCTCCCTTTGGTTAATCCTCCCCGCGGTTCATCCTTCCGTGGTTAATCCTCGCCATGGTTAATCCTCCCCACAGTTAATTCTCCCATGGTTATTTCTCCCCACGGTTAATCCTCCCTTGGTTAATCCTCCCAATGGTTAATCCGTGGTTAATCCTCCCGTGGTTAATCCTCCCCATGGTTAATCCGTGGATAATCCTCCCGTGGTTAATCGTCCTCGTGGTTAATCCTCCCCGTGGCAAATCCTGCTCGTGGTTAATCCTCCCGTGGTTAATCCTCTGCACGGTTAATTCTCCCGTGGTTATTCCTCCCCCACAGTCAATCCTCCCCGTGGTTAATCCTCCCGTGGTTAACCCTCCCTACGGTTAATCCTCCCCGTGGTTAATCCTCCTGTGGTTAATCCTCGCCATGGTTAATCCTCCCCACGGTTAATTATCCCGTGGTTATTCCTCCCACGGTTAAACCTCCCGTGGTTAATTCCCCCTGTGGTTAATCCTCCCCGTGGTTAAACCTCCCGGCGGTTAATCCTCCCCGCGGTTAATCCTCCTGTGGTTAATCCTCCTGTGGTTAATCCTCCCCGTGCTTAATCCTCACCATGGTTAATCCTCCCGTGGTTAATCCTCCCCGTGGTTAGTCCATCTCCGTGGTTAATCCTCCCCGTGGTTAATCCTCCCGCGGTTAATCCTCCCCGTGGTTAATCCGTGGTTAATCATCCCGTGGTTAATCTTCCCATGGTTAATTCTCCCCGCGGTTAATCCTCCCACGATTAACCTTCCCCATGGTTAATTCTCCCCACGGTTAATCCTCCTCGTGGTTAATCCTCCCCATGGTTAATCCATCCGCGGTTAATCCGTGGTTAATCCTCCCCGCGGTTAATCCTCCCGTGGTTAATCCTCGCCATGGTTAATCCTCCCCACGGTTAATTCTCCCGTGGTTATTCCTCCCCACGGTTAATCCTCCCGTGGTTAATCCTCCCCATGGTTAATCCGTGGTTAATCCTCACGTGGTTAATCCTCCCCATGTTTAATCCGTGGTTAATGATCCCGTGGTTATTCCTCCCTATGGTTAATCCGTGGTTAATGATCCCGTGGTTAATCCTCGCCATGGTTAATCCTCGCCACGGTTAATTCTCCCCATGGTTATTCCTCCCCATGGTTAATCCTCCTCGTGCTTAATCCTCCCTTTGGTTAATCCTCCCCGCGGTTCATCCTTCCGTGGTTAATCCTCGCCATGGTTAATCCTCCCCACAGTTAATTCTCCCATGGTTATTTCTCCCCACGGTTAATCCTCCCTTGGTTAATCCTCCCAATGGTTAATCCGTGGTTAATCCTCCCGTGGTTAATCCTCCCCATGGTTAATCCGTGGATAATCCTCCCGTGGTTAATCGTCCTCGTGGTTAATCCTCCCCGTGGCAAATCCTGCTCGTGGTTAATCCTCCCGTGGTTAATCCTCTGCACGGTTAATTCTCCCGTGGTTATTCCTCCCCCACAGTCAATCCTCCCCGTGGTTAATCCTCCCGTGGTTAACCCTCCCTACGGTTAATCCTCCCCGTGGTTAATCCTCCTGTGGTTAATCCTCGCCATGGTTAATCCTCCCCACGGTTAATTATCCCGTGGTTATTCCTCCCACGGTTAAACCTCCCGTGGTTAATTCCCCCTGTGGTTAATCCTCCCCGTGGTTAAACCTCCCGGCGGTTAATCCTCCCCGCGGTTAATCCTCCTGTGGTTAATCCTCCTGTGGTTAATCCTCCCCGTGCTTAATCCTCACCATGGTTAATCCTCCCGTGGTTAATCCTCCCCGTGGTTAGTCCATCTCCGTGGTTAATCCTCCCCGTGGTTAATCCGTGGTTAATCCTCCCGCGGTTAATCCTCCCCGTGGTTAATCCGTGGTTAATCCTCCCGTGGTTAATCCTCCCCGCGGTTAATCCTCCCCATGGTTAATCCTTCCCACGGTTAATCCTCCTCGTGCTTAATCCTCCCTTTGGTTAATCCTCCCCGCGGTTCATCCTCCCGTGGTAAATCCTCGCCATGGTTAATCCTCCCCGCAGTTAATTCTCCCATGGTTATTCCTCCCCACGGTTAATCCTCCCGTGGTTAATCCTCCCCATGGTTAATCCATGGTTAATCCTCCCGTGGTTAATCCTCCCCATGGTTAAGCCGTGGTTAATGATCCCGTGGTTATTCCTCCCCATGGTTAATCTGTGGTTAATGATCCCATGGTTAATCCTCCCCATGGTTAATCCGTGGGTAATCCTCTCGTGGTTAATCTTCCTCGTGGTTAATCCTCCCCGTGGCAAATCGTGCTCGTGGTTAATCCTCCCATGGTTAATCCTCTGCACGGTTAATTCTCCCGTGGTTATTCCTCCCCACGGTTAATCCACCCCGTGGTTAATCCTCCTCATGGTTAATCCTCCCGTGGTTAACCTTCCCCACGGTTAATCCTCCCTGTGGTTAATCCTCCCGTGGTTAATCCTCGCCATGGTTAATCCTCCCCATGGTTAATTTTCCCGTGGTTATTCCTCCCATGGTTAAACCTCCCGTGGTTAATCCTCCCCGTGGTTAATCCTCCCCGTGGTTAATCTTCCCCGCGGTTAATCCTCCACACGGTTAATCCTCCCGTGGTTAAACCTCCCGGCGGTTAATCCTCCCCGCGGTTAATCCTCCTGTGGTTAATCCTCCTGTGGTTAATCCTCCCCGTGGTTAATTCTCACCATGGTTAATCCTCCCGTGGTTAATCCTCCCCGCGGTTAATCCTCCCCGTGGTTAATCCTCCCCGTGGTTAATCCTCCCTGTGGTTAATCCTCCCGTGGTTAATCCTCCCAATGGTTAATCCGTGGTTAATGATCCCGTGGTTAATCCTCTCATGGTTAATCCGTGGTTTGATTAATCCTAGGTTAATGATCCCGTGGTTAATCCTCCCCATGGTTAATCCTCCCCGCGGTTAATCCTCCCCATGGTTAATCGGTGGTCAATGATCCCGTGGTTAATCCTCTACATGGTTAATCTGTGGTTAATCGTCCCGCGGTTAATTCTCCCTGTGGTTAATTCTCCCTGTGATTAATCCGCGGTTAATCCACCCGTGGTTAATCCTCCTGTGGTTAATCATTCCTGCGGTTAATCCTCCCGTGGTTAATCATCCCCACGGTTAATCCTCCCCACGGTTAATCCTCCTCGTGGTTAATCCTCCCCGTGGTTAATCCTCCCCGTGGTAAATCCTCCCTTGGTTAATCCTCCCCACGGTTAATTCTCCCGTGGTTATTCCTCCCCATCGTTAATCCTCCCCGTAGTTAATCCACCCCGCGGTTAATCCTCCCCGCGGTTAATCCTCCCGTGGTTAAAAATCCCCACATTTAATCCTCCCCGCGGTTAATCCTCCCGTGGTTAATCCTCCCCATGGTTAATCCGTGGTTAATGATCCCATGGTAAATCCTACCCATGGTTAATCCATGGTTAATCCTCCCGCGGTTAATCCACCCCGTGGTTAATCCTCCCGGTGGTTAATCCTCCCAGCGGTTAATCCTCCCCGTGGTTACTCCGTGGTTAATCCTCCCGCGGTTAATCCTCCCCGTGGTTAATCCGTGGTCAATCATCCCGTGATTAATCTTCCCATGGTTAATCCTACCCGCGGTTAATCCTCCCGCGGTTAATCTTCCCTACGGTTAATCCTCCCCACGGTAAATCCTCCGCGTGGTTAATCCTCTCCGTGGTTAATCCATCCGCGGTTAATCCGTGGTTAATCATCCTCGCGTTTAATCCTCCCCGTGGTTAATGATCCCGTGGTTAACCCTCCCCATGGTTAATCCATGGTTAATCCTCCTGCGGTTAATCCTCCCCGTGGTTAATCCGTGGTTAATCATCCCGTGGTTAATCTTCCCATGGTTAATTCTCCCCGCGGTTAATCCTCCCACGATTAATCTTCCCCATGGTTAATTCTCCCCACGGTTAATCCTCCTCGTGGTTAATCCTCCCCATGGTTAATCCATCCGTGGTTAATCCGTGGTTATTCCTCCCACGGTTAAACCTCCCGTGGTTAATCTTCCCCGCGGTTAATCCTCCACACGGTAAATCCTCCCGTGGTTAAACCTCCCGGCGGTTAATCCTCCCCGCGGTTAATCCTCCTGTGGTTAATCCTCCTGTGGTTAATCCGCCCCGTGCTTAATCCTCACCATGGTTAATCCTCCCGTGGTTAATCCTCCCCGTGGTTAGTCCTCCCCGTGGTTAATCCTCTCCGTGGTTAATCCGTGGTTAATACTCCCGTGGTTAATCTTCGCAATGGTTAATACATGGTTAATGATCCCGTGGTTAATCCTCCCCATGGTTAATCCGTGGTTAATCCTCCCGCGGTTAATCCTCCCCGTGGTTAATCCGTGGTTAATCCTCCCATGGTTAATCCTCCCCGCGGTTAATCCTCCCCATGGTTAATCCTTCCCACGGTTAATCCTCCTCGTGCTTAATCCTCCCTTTGGTTAATCCTCCCCGCGGTTCATCCTCCCGTGGTTAATCCTCGCCATGGTTAATCCTCCCCACGGTTAATTCTCCCATGGTTATTCCTCCCCACGGTTAATCCTCCCGTGGTTAATCCTCCCCATGGTTAATCCATGGTTAATCCTCCCGTGGTTAATCCTCCCCATGGTTAAGCCGTGGTTAATGATCCCGTGGTTATTCCTCCCCATGGTTAATCCGTGGTTAATGATCCCATGGTTAATCCTCCCCATGCTTAATCCGTGGGTAATCCTCCCGTGGTTAATCTTCCTTGTGGTTAATCCTCCCCGTGGCAAATCGTGCTTGTGGTTAATCCTCCCGTGGTTAATCCTCTGCACGGTTAATTCTCCCGTGGTTATTCCTCCCCACGGTTAATCCACCCCGTGGTTAATCCTCCTCGTGGTTAATCCTCCCGTGGTTAACCCTCCCTGTGGTTAATCCTCCCGTGGTTAATCCTCGCCATGGTTAATCCTCCCCACGGTTAATTCTCCCGTGGTTATTCCTCCCATGGTTAAACCTCCCGTGGTTAATCCTCCCCGTGGTTAATCCTCCCCGTGGTTAATCCTCCTGTGGTTAATCCTCACCATGGTTAATCCTCCCCACGGTTAATTATCCCGTGGTTATTCCTCCCACGGTTAAACCTCCCGTGGTTAATTCCCCCCGTGGTTAATCCTCCCCGTGGTTAATCTTCCCCGCGGTTAATCCTCCACACGGTAAATCCTCCCGTGGTTAAACCTCCCGGCGGTTAATCCTCCCCGCGGTTAATCCTCCTGTGGTTAATCCTCCTGTGGTTAATCCGCCCCGTGCTTAATCCTCACCATGGTTAATCCTCCCGTGGTTAATCCTCCCCGTGGTTAGTCCTCCCCGTGGTTAATCCTCTCCGTGGTTAATCCGTGGTTAATACTCCCGTGGTTAATCTTCGCAATGGTTAATACATGGTTAATGATCCCGTGGTTAATCCTCCCCATGGTTAATCCGTGGTTAATCCTCCCGCGGTTAATCCTCCCCGTGGTTAATCCGTGGTTAATCCTCCCATGGTTAATCCTCCCCGCGGTTAATCCTCCCCATGGTTAATCCTTCCCACGGTTAATCCTCCTCGTGCTTAATCCTCCCTTTGGTTAATCCTCCCCGCGGTTCATCCTCCCGTGGTTAATCCTCGCCATGGTTAATCCTCCCCACGGTTAATTCTCCCATGGTTATTCCTCCCCACGGTTAATCCTCCCGTGGTTAATCCTCCCCATGGTTAATCCATGGTTAATCCTCCCGTGGTTAATCCTCCCCATGGTTAAGCCGTGGTTAATGATCCCGTGGTTATTCCTCCCCATGGTTAATCCGTGGTTAATGATCCCATGGTTAATCCTCCCCATGCTTAATCCGTGGGTAATCCTCCCGTGGTTAATCTTCCTTGTGGTTAATCCTCCCCGTGGCAAATCGTGCTTGTGGTTAATCCTCCCGTGGTTAATCCTCTGCACGGTTAATTCTCCCGTGGTTATTCCTCCCCACGGTTAATCCACCCCGTGGTTAATCCTCCTCGTGGTTAATCCTCCCGTGGTTAACCCTCCCTGTGGTTAATCCTCCCGTGGTTAATCCTCGCCATGGTTAATCCTCCCCACGGTTAATTCTCCCGTGGTTATTCCTCCCATGGTTAAACCTCCCGTGGTTAATCCTCCCCGTGGTTAATCCTCCCCGTGGTTAATCTTCCCCGCGGTTAATCCTCCACACGGTTAATCCTCCCGTGGTTAAACCTCCCGGCGGTTAATCCTCCCCGCGGTTAATCCTCCTGTGGTTAATCCTCCTGTGGTTAATCCTCCCCGTGGTTAAATCTCACCATGGTTAATCCTCCCGTGGTTAATCCTCCCCGCGGTTAATCCTCCCCGTGGTTAATCCTCCCCGTGGTTAATCCTCCCCGTGGTTAATCCGTGGTTAATCCTCCCATGGTTAATCCTCCCAATGGTTAATCTGTGGTTAATGATCCCGTGGTTAATCCTCCCATGGTTAATCCGTGGTTAATCCTCCCGTGGTTAATCCTCCCCATGGTTAATCCGTGGTTAATGATCCCGTGGTTAATCCTCCCCATGGTTAATCCTCCCCGCGGTTAATCCTCCCCATGGTTAATCGGTGGTCAATGATCCCGTGGTTAATCCTCTACATGGTTAATCTGTGGTTAATCGTCCCGCGGTTAATTCTCCCTGTGGTTAATTCTCCCTGTGATTAATCCGCGGTTAATCCACCCGTGGTTAATCCTCCTGTGGTTAATCATTCCTGCGGTTAATCCTCCCGTGGTTAATCATCCCCACGGTTAATCCTCCCCACGGTTAATCTTCCTCGTGGGTAATCCTCCCCGTGGTTAATCCTCCCCGTGGTTAATCCTCCCCGTGGTAAATCCTCCCTTGGTTAATCCTCCCCACGGTTAATTCTCCCGTGGTTATTCCTCCCCATGGTTAATCCTCCCGCGGTTAATCCTCCCCGTGGTTAATCCTCCCCGTGGTTAATCCTCCCCGTGGTTACTCCGTGGTTAATCCTCCCGCGGTCAATCCTCCCCGTGGTTAATCCGTGGTCAATCATCCCGTGATTAATCTTCCCATGGTTAATCCTACCCGCGGTTAATCCTCCCGCGGTTAATCTTCCCTACAGGTAATCCTCCCCACGATTAATCCTCCGCGTGGTTAATCCTCCCCGTGGTTAATCCATCCGTGGTTAATCCGTGGTTAATCATCCTCGCGTTTAATCCTCCCCGTGGTTAATGATCCCGTGGTTAACCCTCCCCATGGTTAATCCGTGGTTAATCCTCCCGCGGTTAATCCTCCCCATGGTTAATCCGTGGTTAATCATCCCGTGGTTAATCTTCCCATGGTTAATTCTCCCCGCAGTTAATCCTCCCACGATTAATCTTCCCCATGGTTAATTCTCCCCACGGTTAATCCTTATCGTGGTTAATCCTCCCCATGGTTAATCCATCCGCGGTTAATCCGTGGTTAATCCTCATCGCGGTTAATCCTCCCGTGGTTAATCCTCGCCATGGTTAATCCTCCCCACGGTTAATTCTCCCGTGGTTATTCCTCCCCACGGTTAATCCTCCCGTGGTTAATCCTCCCCATGGTTAATCCGTGGTTAATCCTCACGTGGTTAATCCTCCCCATGGTTAATCCGTGGTTAATGATCCCGTGGTTATTCCTCCCTATGGTTAATCCGTGGTTAATGATCCCGTGGTTAATCCTCGCCATGGTTAATCCTCCCCACGGTTAATTCTCCCCATGGTTATTCCTCCCCATGGTTAATCCTCCTCGTGCTTAATCCTCCCTTTGGTTAATCCTCCCCGCGGTTCATCCTCCCGTGGTTAATCCTCGCCATGGTTAATCCTCCCCACAGTTAATTCTCCCATGGTTATTCCTCCCCACGGTTAATCCTCCCTTGGTTAATCCTCCCAATGGTTAATCCGTGGTTAATCCTCCCATGGTTAATCCTCCCCATGGTTAATCCGTGGGTAATCCTCCCGTGGTTAATCTTCCTCGTGGTTAATCCTCCCCGTGGCAAATCCTGCTCGTGGTTAATCCTCCCGTGGTTAATCCTCTGCACGGTTAATTCTCCCGTGGTTATTCCTCCCCCACAGTTAATCCTCCCCGTGGTTAATCCTCCCGTGGTTAACCCTCCCCACGGTTAATCCTCCCCGTGGTTAATCCTCCTGTGGTTAATCCTCGCCATGGTTAATCCTCCCCACGGTTAATTATCCCGTGGTTATTCCTCCCACGGTTAAACCTCCCGTGGTTAATTACCCCCGTGGTTAATCCTCCCCGTGGTTAATCTTCCCCGCGGTTAATCCTCCACACGGTAAATCCTCCCGTGGTTAAACCTCCCGGCGGTTAATCCACCCCGCGGTTAATCCTCCTGTGGTTAATCCTCCTGTGGTTAATCCTCCCCGAGCTTAATCCTCACCATGGTTAATCCTCCCGTGGTTAATCCTCCCCGTGGTTAGTCCTCCCCGTGGTTAATCCTCCCCGTGGTTAATCCGTGGTTAATACTCCCGTGGTTAATCTTCCCAATGGTTAATCCATGGTTAATGATCCCGTGCTTAATCCTCCCCATGGTTAATCCGTGGTTAATCCTCCCGCGGTTAATCCTCCCCGTGGTTAATCCGTGGTTAATCCTCCCGTGGTTAATCCTCCCCGCGGTTAATCCTCCCCATGGTTAATCCTTCCCACGGTTAATCCTCCTCGTGCTTAATCCTCCCTTTGGTTAATCCTCCCTGCGGTTCATCCTCCCGTGGTTAATCCTCGCCATGGTTAATCCTCCCCGCAGTTAATTCTCCCATGGTTATTCCTCCCCACGGTTAATCCTCCCGTGGTTAATCCTCCCCATGGTTAATCCATGGTTAATCCTCCCGTGGTTAATCCTCCCCATGGTTAAGCCGTGGTTAATGATCCCGTGGTTATTCCTCCCCATGGTTAATCTGTGGTTAATGATCCCATGGTTAATCCTCCCCATGGTTAATCCGTGGGTAATCCTCCCGTGGTTAATCTTCCTCGTGGTTAATCCTCCCCGTGGCAAATCGTGCTCGTGGTTAATCCTCCCGTGGTTAATCCTCTGCACGGTTAATTCTCCCGTGGTTATTCCTCCCCACGGTTAATCCACCCCGTGGTTAATCCTCCTCGTGGTTAATCCTCCCGTGGTTAACCCTCCCCACAGTTAATCCTCCCTGTGGTTAATCCTCCCGTGGTTAATCCTCGCCATGGTTAATCCTCCCCACGGTTAATTCTCCCGTGGTCATTCCTCCCATGGTTAAACCTCCCGTGGTTAATCTTCCCTGCGGTTAATCCTCCACACGGTTAATCCTCCCGTGGTTAAACGTCCCGGCGGTTAATCCTCCCCGCGGTTAATCCTCCTGTGGTTAATCCTCCTGTGGTTAATCCTCCCCGTGGTTAATTCTCACCATGGTTAATCCTCCCGTGGTTAATCCTCCCCGCGGTTAATCCTCCCCGTGGTTAATCCTCCCCGTGGTTAATCCTCCCGTGGTTAATCCTCCCAATGGTTAATCCGTGGTTAATGATCCCGTGGTTAATCCTCCCATGGTTAATCCGTGGTTAATCCTCCCGTGGTTAATCCTCCCCATGGTTAATCCGTGGTTAATGATCCCGTGGTTAATCCTCCCCATGGTTAATCCTCCCCGCGGTTAATCCTCCCCATGGTTAATCGGTGGTCAATGATCCCGTGGTTAATCCTCTACATGGTTAATCTGTGGTTAATCGTCCCGCGGTTAATTCTCCCTGTGGTTAATTCTCCCTTTGATTAATCCGCGGTTAATCCTCCTGTGGTTAATCATTCCTGCGGTTAATCCTCCCGTGGTTAATCATCCCCACGGTTAATCCTCCCCACGGTTAATCCTCCCCGTGGTTAATCCTCCCCGTGGTTAATCCTCCCCGTGGTAAATCCTCCCTTGGTTAATCCTCCCCACGGTTAATTCTCCCGTGGTTATTCCTCCCCATGGTTAATCCTCCCCGTAGTTAATCCACCCCGCGGTTAATCCTCCCCGCGGTTAATCGTCCCGTGGTTAAAAATCCCCACATTTAATCCTCCCCGCGGTTAATCCTCCCGTGGTTAATCCTCCCCATGGTTAATCCGTGGTTAATGATCCCATGGTAAATCCTACCCATGGAATCAATTATTAAGGATGTCATAGCAGTGCATTTGGAAAGAGGTGACATGATAGGTCCAAGTCAGCATGGATTTGTGAAAGGGAAATCATGCTTGACAAATCTTCTGGAATTTTTTGAGGATGTTTCCAGTAGAGTGGATAAGGGAGAACCAGTTGATGTGGTATATTTGGACTTTCAGAAGGCGTTCGACAAGGTCCCACACAAGAGATTGATGTGCAAAGTTAGAGCACATGGGATTGGGGGTAGTGTACTGACATGGATTGAGAACTGGTTGTCAGACAGGAAGCAAAGAGTAGGAGTAAATGAGTACTTTTCAGAATGGCAGGCAGTGACTAGTGGGGTACCGCAAGGTTCTGTGCTGGGGCCCCAGCTGTTTACACTGTACATTAATGATTTAGATGAGGGGATTAAATGTAGTATCTCCAAATTTGCGGATGACACTAAGTTGGGTGGCAGTGTGAGCTGCGAGGAGGATGCTGTGAGGCTGCAGAGCGACTTGGATAGGTTAGGTGAGTGGGCAAATGCATGGCAGATGAAGTATAATGTGGATAAATGTGAGGTTATCCACTTTGGTGGTAAAAACAGAGAGACAGACTATTATCTGAATGGTGACAGATTAGGAAAAGGGGAGGTGCAAAGAGACCTGGGTGTCATGGTACATCAGTCATTGAAGGTTGGCATGCAGGTGCAGCAGGCGGTTAAGAAAGCAAATGGCATGTTGGCCTTCATAGCAAGGGGATTTGAGTACAGGGGCAGGGAGGTGTTGCTACAGTTGTACAGGGCATTGGTGAGGCCACACCTGGAGTATTGTGTACAGTTTTGGTCTCCTAACCTGAGGAAGGACATTCTTGCTATTGAGGGAGTGCAGCGAAGGTTCACCAGACTGATTCCCGGGATGGCGGGACTGACCTATCAAGAAAGACTGGATCAACTGGGCTTGTATTCACTGGAGTTCAGAAGAATGAGAGGGGACCTCATAGAAACATATAAAATTCTGACGGGGTTAGACAGGTTAGATGCAGGAAGAATGTTCCCAATGTTGGGGAAGTCCAGAACCAGGGGTCACAGTCTAAGGATAAGGGGTAAGCCATTTAGGACCGAGATGCGGAGGAACTTCTTCACCCAGAGAGTGGTGAACCTGTGGAATTCTCTACCACAGAAAGTTGTTGAGGCCAATTCACTAAATATATTCAAAAAGGAGTTAGATGAGGTCCTTACTGCTAGGGGGATCAAGGGGTATGGCGAGAAAGCAGGAATGGGGTACTGAAGTTGAATGTTCAGCCATGAACTCATTGAATGGCGGTGCAGGCTAGAAGGGCCGAATGGCCTACTCCTGCACCTATTTTCTATGTTTCTATGTTTCTATGTTAATCCATGGTTAATCCTCCCGCGGTTAATCCTCCCCGTGGTTAATCCTCCCGGTGGTTAATCCTCCCAGCGGTTAATCCCCCCCGTGGTTACTCCGTGGTTAATCCTCCCGCGGTTAATCCTCCCCGTGGTTAATCCGTGGTCAATCATCCCGTGATTAATCTTCCCATGGTTAATCCGACCCGCGGTTAATCCTCCCGCGGTTAATCTTCCCTACGGTTAATCCTCCCCACGGTTAATCCTCCGCGTGGTTAATCCTCCCCGTGGTTAATCCATCCGCGGTTAATCCGTGGTTAATCATCCTCGCGTTTAATCCTCCCCGTGGTTAATGATCCCGTGGTTAACCCTCCCCATGGTTAATCCGTGGTTAATCCTCCCGCGGTTAATCCTCCCCGTGGTTAATCCATGGTTAATCATCCCGTGGTTAATCTTCCCATGGTTAATTCTCCCCGCGGTTAATCCTCCCACGATTAATCTTCCCCATGGTTAATTCTCCCCACGGTTAATCCTCCTCGTGGTTAATCCTCCCCATTGTTAATCCATCCGCGGTTAATCCGTGGTTAATCCTCCCCGCGGTTACTCCTCCCGTGGTTAATCCTCGCCATGGTTAATCCTCCCACGGTTAATTCTCCCATGGTTATTCCTCCCCACGGTTAATCCTCCCGTGGTTAATCCTCCCCATGGTTAATCCGTGGTTAATCCTCACGTGGTTAATCCTCCCCATGGTTAATCCGTGGTTAATGATCCCGTGGTTATTCCTTCCTATGGTTAATCCGTGGTTAATGATCCCGTGGTTAATCCTCGCCATGGTTAATCCTCCCCACGGTTAATTCTCCCCATGGTTATTCCTCCCCATGGTTAATCCTCCTCATGCTTAATCCTCCCTTTGGTTAATCCTCCCCGCGGTTCATCCTCCCGTGGTTAATCCTCGCCATGGTTAATCCTCCCCACAGTTAATTCTCCCATGGTTATTCCTCCCCACGGTTAATCCTCCCCTGGTTAATCCTCCCCATGGTTAATCCATGGTTAATCCTCCCGTGGTTAATCCTCCCCATGGTTAAGCCGTGGGTAATCCTCCCGTGGTTAATCTTCCTCGTGGTTAATCCTCCCCGTGGCAAATCCTGCTCGTGGTTAATCCTCCCGTGGTTAATCCTCTGCACGGTTAATTCTCCCGTGGTTATTCCTCCCCACGGTTAATCCACCCCGTGGTTAATCCTCCTCGTGGTTAATCCTCCCGTGGTTAACCCTCCCCACGGTTAATCCTCCCTGTGGTTAATCCTCCCGTGGTTAATCCTCGCCATGGTTAATCCTCCCCACGGTTAATTCTCCCGTGGTTATTCCTCCCATGGTTAAACCTCCCGTGGTTAATCCTCCCCGTGGTTAATCCTCCCCGTGGTTAATCTTCCCCGCGGTTAATCCTCCACACGGTTAATCCTCCCGTGGTTAAACCTCCCGGCGGTTAATCCTCCCCGCGGTTAATCCTCCTGTGGTTAATCCTCCTGTGGTTAATCCTCCCCGTGGTTAATTCTCACCATGGTTAATCCTCCCGTGGTTAATCCTCCCCGCGGTTAATCCTCCCCGTGGTTAATCCTCCCCGTGGTTAATCCTCCCCGTTGTTAATCCGTGGTTAATATTCCCGTGGTTAATCCTCCCAATGGTTAATCCGTGGTTAATGATCCCGTGGTTAATCCTCCCCATGGTTAATCCGTGGTTAATCCTCCCGTGGTTAATCCTCCCCATGGTTAATCCGTGGTTAATGATCCCGTGGTTAATCCTCCCCATGGTTAATCCTCCCCATGGTTAATCGGTGGTCAATGATCCCGTGGTTAATCCTCTACTTGGTTAATCTGTGGTTAATCGTCCCGCGGTTAATTCTCCCTGTGGTTAATTCTCCCTGTGGTTAATCCGTGGTTAATCCGCCCGTGGTTAATCCTCCTGTGGTTAATCATTCCTGCGGTTAATCCTCCCGTGGTTAATCATCCCCATGGTTAATCCGTGGTTAATCCTCCCGTGGTTAATCCTCTCCATGGTTAATCCGTGGTTAATCATCCCGTGGTTAATCTTCCCATGGTTAATTCTCCCCGCGGTTAATCCTCCCACGATTAATCTTCCCCATGGTTAATTCTCCCCACGGTTAATCCTCCTCGTGGTTAATCCTCCCCATGGTTAATCCATCCGCGGTTAATCCGTGGTTAATTCTCCCCGCGGTTAATCCTCCCGTGGTTAATCCTCGCCATGGTTAATCCTCCCCACGGTTAATTCTCCCGTGGTTATTCCTCCCCACGGTTAATCCTCCCGTGGTTAATCCTCCCCATGGTTAATCCGTGGTTAATCCTCACGTGGTTAATCCTCCCCATGGTTAATCCTCCTCGTGCTTAATCCTCCCGTTGGTTAATCCTCCCCGCGGTTCATCCTCCCGTGGTTAATCCTCGCCATGGTTAATCCTCCCCACAGTTAATTCTCCCATGGTTATTCCTCCCCACGGTTAATCCTCCCCTGGTTAATCCTCCCCATGGTTAATCCATGGTTAATCCTCCCGTGGTTAATCCTCCCCATGGTTAAGCCGTGGTTAATGATCCCGTGGTTATTCCTCCCCATGGTTAATCCGTGGTTAATCTTCCTCGTGGTTAATCCTCCCCGTGGCAAATCCTGCTCGTGGTTAATCCTCCCGTGGTTAATCCTCTGCACGGTTAATTCTCCCGTGGTTATTCCTCCCCACGGTTAATCCACCCCGTGGTTAATCCTCCTCGTGGTTAATCCTCCTGTGGTTATCCCTCCCCATGGTTAATCCTCCCTGTGGTTAATCCTCCCGTGGTTAATCCTCGCCATGGTTAATCCTCCCCACGGTTAATTCTCCCGTGGTTATTCCTCCCATGGTTAAACCTCCCGTGGTTAATCCTCCCCGTGGTTAATCCTCCCCGTGGTTAATCTTCCCCGCGGTTAATCCTCCATACGGTTAATCCTCCCGTGGTTAAACCTCCCGGCGGTTAATCCTCCCCTCGGTTAATCCTCCTGTGATTAATCCTCCTGTGGTTAATCCTCCCCGTGGTTAATTCTAACCATGGTTAATCCTCCCGTGGTTAATCCTCCCCGCGGTTAATCCTCCCCGTGGTTAATCCTCCCCGTGGTTAATCCGTGGTTAATCCTCCCGTGGTTAATCCTCCCAATGGTTAATCCGTGGTTAATGATCCCGTGGTTAATCCTCCCCATGGTTAATCCGTGGTTAATCCTCCGGTGGTTAATCCTCCCCATGGTTAATCCGTGGTTAATGATCCCGTGGTTAATCCTCCCCATGGTTAATCCTCCCTGCGGTTAATCCTCCTGTGGTTAATCCTCCGGTGGTTAATCCTCCCCTTGGTTAATCCTCACCATGGTTAATCCTCCCGTGGTTAATCCTCCCCGCGGTTAATCCTCCCCGTGGTTAATCCTCCCCGTGGTTAATCCTCCCCGTTGTTAATCCGTGGTTAATCCTCCCGTGGTTAATCCTCCCCATGGTTAATCCGTGGTTAATGATCCCATGGTAAATCCTACCCATGGAATCAATTATTAAGGATGTCATAGCAGTGCATTTGGAAAGAGGTGACATGATAGGTCCAAGTCAGCATGGATTTGTGAAAGGGAAATCATGCTTGACAAATCTTCTGGAATTTTTTGAGGATGTTTCCAGTAGAGTGGATAAGGGAGAACCAGTTGATGTGGTATATTTGGACTTTCAGAAGGCGTTCGACAAGGTCCCACACAAGAGATTGATGTGCAAAGTTAGAGCACATGGGATTGGGGGTAGTGTACTGACATGGATTGAGAACTGGTTGTCAGACAGGAAGCAAAGAGTAGGAGTAAATGAGTACTTTTCAGAATGGCAGGCAGTGACTAGTGGGGTACCGCAAGGTTCTGTGCTGGGGCCCCAGCTGTTTACACTGTACATTAATGATTTAGATGAGGGGATTAAATGTAGTATCTCCAAATTTGCGGATGACACTAAGTTGGGTGGCAGTGTGAGCTGCGAGGAGGATGCTGTGAGGCTGCAGAGCGACTTGGATAGGTTAGGTGAGTGGGCAAATGCATGGCAGATGAAGTATAATGTGGATAAATGTGAGGTTATCCACTTTGGTGGTAAAAACAGAGAGACAGACTATTATCTGAATGGTGACAGATTAGGAAAAGGGGAGGTGCAAAGAGACCTGGGTGTCATGGTACATCAGTCATTGAAGGTTGGCATGCAGGTGCAGCAGGCGGTTAAGAAAGCAAATGGCATGTTGGCCTTCATAGCAAGGGGATTTGAGTACAGGGGCAGGGAGGTGTTGCTACAGTTGTACAGGGCATTGGTGAGGCCACACCTGGAGTATTGTGTACAGTTTTGGTCTCCTAACCTGAGGAAGGACATTCTTGCTATTGAGGGAGTGCAGCGAAGGTTCACCAGACTGATTCCCGGGATGGCGGGACTGACCTATCAAGAAAGACTGGATCAACTGGGCTTGTATTCACTGGAGTTCAGAAGAATGAGAGGGGACCTCATAGAAACATATAAAATTCTGACGGGGTTAGACAGGTTAGATGCAGGAAGAATGTTCCCAATGTTGGGGAAGTCCAGAACCAGGGGTCACAGTCTAAGGATAAGGGGTAAGCCATTTAGGACCGAGATGCGGAGGAACTTCTTCACCCAGAGAGTGGTGAACCTGTGGAATTCTCTACCACAGAAAGTTGTTGAGGCCAATTCACTAAATATATTCAAAAAGGAGTTAGATGAGGTCCTTACTGCTAGGGGGATCAAGGGGTATGGCGAGAAAGCAGGAATGGGGTACTGAAGTTGAATGTTCAGCCATGAACTCATTGAATGGCGGTGCAGGCTAGAAGGGCCGAATGGCCTACTCCTGCACCTATTTTCTATGTTTCTATGTTTCTATGTTAATCCATGGTTAATCCTCCCGCGGTTAATCCTCCCCGTGGTTAATCCTCAAGGTGGTTAATCCTCCCAGCGGTTAATCCCCCCCGTGGTTACTCCGTGGTTAATCCTCCCGCGGTTAATCCTCCCCGTGGTTAATCCGTGGTCAATCATCCCGTGATTAATCTTCCCATGGTTAATCCGACCCGCGGTTAATCCTCCCGCGGTTAATCTTCCCTACGGTTAATCCTCCCCACGGTTAATCCTCCGCGTGGTTAATCCTCCCCGTGGTTAATCCATCCGCGGTTAATCCGTGGTTAATCATCCTCGCGTTTAATCCTCCCCGTGGTTAATGATCCCGTGGTTAACCCTCCCCATGGTTAATCCGTGGTTAATCCTCCCGCGGTTAATCCTCCCCGTGGTTAATCCATGGTTAATCATCCCGTGGTTAATCTTCCCATGGTTAATTCTCCCCGCGGTTAATCCTCCCACGATTAATCTTCCCCATGGTTAATTCTCCCCACGGTTAATCCTCCTCGTGGTTAATCCTCCCCATTGTTAATCCATCCGCGGTTAATCCGTGGTTAATCCTCCCCGCGGTTACTCCTCCCGTGGTTAATCCTCGCCATGGTTAATCCTCCCACGGTTAATTCTCCCATGGTTATTCCTCCCCACGGTTAATCCTCCCGTGGTTAATCCTCCCCATGGTTAATCCGTGGTTAATCCTCACGTGGTTAATCCTCCCCATGGTTAATCCGTGGTTAATGATCCCGTGGTTATTCCTTCCTATGGTTAATCCGTGGTTAATGATCCCGTGGTTAATCCTCGCCATGGTTAATCCTCCCCACGGTTAATTCTCCCCATGGTTATTCCTCCCCATGGTTAATCCTCCTCATGCTTAATCCTCCCTTTGGTTAATCCTCCCCGCGGTTCATCCTCCCGTGGTTAATCCTCGCCATGGTTAATCCTCCCCACAGTTAATTCTCCCATGGTTATTCCTCCCCACGGTTAATCCTCCCCTGGTTAATCCTCCCCATGGTTAATCCATGGTTAATCCTCCCGTGGTTAATCCTCCCCATGGTTAAGCCGTGGGTAATCCTCCCGTGGTTAATCTTCCTCGTGGTTAATCCTCCCCGTGGCAAATCCTGCTCGTGGTTAATCCTCCCGTGGTTAATCCTCTGCACGGTTAATTCTCCCGTGGTTATTCCTCCCCACGGTTAATCCACCCCGTGGTTAATCCTCCTCGTGGTTAATCCTCCCGTGGTTAACCCTCCCCACGGTTAATCCTCCCTGTGGTTAATCCTCCCGTGGTTAATCCTCGCCATGGTTAATCCTCCCCACGGTTAATTCTCCCGTGGTTATTCCTCCCATGGTTAAACCTCCCGTGGTTAATCCTCCCCGTGGTTAATCCTCCCCGTGGTTAATCTTCCCCGCGGTTAATCCTCCACACGGTTAATCCTCCCGTGGTTAAACCTCCCGGCGGTTAATCCTCCCCGCGGTTAATCCTCCTGTGGTTAATCCTCCTGTGGTTAATCCTCCCCGTGGTTAATTCTCACCATGGTTAATCCTCCCGTGGTTAATCCTCCCCGCGGTTAATCCTCCCCGTGGTTAATCCTCCCCGTTGTTAATCCGTGGTTAATATTCCCGTGGTTAATCCTCCCAATGGTTAATCCGTGGTTAATGATCCCGTGGTTAATCCTCCCCATGGTTAATCCGTGGTTAATCCTCCCGTGGTTAATCCTCCCCATGGTTAATCCGTGGTTAATGATCCCGTGGTTAATCCTCCCCATGGTTAATCCTCCCCATGGTTAATCGGTGGTCAATGATCCCGTGGTTAATCCTCTACTTGGTTAATCTGTGGTTAATCGTCCCGCGGTTAATTCTCCCTGTGGTTAATTCTCCCTGTGGTTAATCCGTGGTTAATCCGCCCGTGGTTAATCATCCCCATGGTTAATCCGTGGTTAATCCTCCCGTGGTTAATCCTCTCCATGGTTAATCCGTGGTTAATCATCCCGTGGTTAATCTTCCCATGGTTAATTCTCCCCGCGGTTAATCCTCCCACGATTAATCTTCCCCATGGTTAATTCTCCCCACGGTTAATCCTCCTCGTGGTTAATCCTCCCCATGGTTAATCCATCCGCGGTTAATCCGTGGTTAATCCTCCCCGCGGTTAATCCTCCCGTGGTTAATCCTCGCCATGGTTAATCCTCCCCACGGTTAATTCTCCCGTGGTTATTCCTCCCCACGGTTAATCCTCCCGTGGTTAATCCTCCCCATGGTTAATCCGTGGTTAATCCTCACGTGGTTAATCCTCCCCATGGTTAATCCTCCTCGTGCTTAATCCTCCCGTTGGTTAATCCTCCCCGCGGTTCATCCTCCCGTGGTTAATCCTCGCCATGGTTAATCCTCCCCACAGTTAATTCTCCCATGGTTATTCCTCCCCACGGTTAATCCTCCCCTGGTTAATCCTCCCCATGGTTAATCCATGGTTAATCCTCCCGTGGTTAATCCTCCCCATGGTTAAGCCGTGGTTAATGATCCCGTGGTTATTCCTCCCCATGGTTAATCCGTGGTTAATCTTCCTCGTGGTTAATCCTCCCCGTGGCAAATCCTGCTCGTGGTTAATCCTCCCGTGGTTAATCCTCTGCACGGTTAATTCTCCCGTGGTTATTCCTCCCCACGGTTAATCCACCCCGTGGTTAATCCTCCTCGTGGTTAATCCTCCTGTGGTTATCCCTCCCCATGGTTAATCCTCCCTGTGGTTAATCCTCCCGTGGTTAATCCTCGCCATGGTTAATCCTCCCCACGGTTAATTCTCCCGTGGTTATTCCTCCCATGGTTAAACCTCCCGTGGTTAATCCTCCCCGTGGTTAATCCTCCCCGTGGTTAATCTTCCCCGCGGTTAATCCTCCATACGGTTAATCCTCCCGTGGTTAAACCTCCCGGCGGTTAATCCTCCCCTCGGTTAATCCTCCTGTGATTAATCCTCCTGTGGTTAATCCTCCCCGTGGTTAATTCTAACCATGGTTAATCCTCCCGTGGTTAATCCTCCCCGCGGTTAATCCTCCCCGTGGTTAATCCTCCCCGTGGTTAATCCGTGGTTAATCCTCCCGTGGTTAATCCTCCCAATGGTTAATCCGTGGTTAATGATCCCGTGGTTAATCCTCCCCATGGTTAATCCGTGGTTAATCCTCCGGTGGTTAATCCTCCCCATGGTTAATCCGTGGTTAATGATCCCGTGGTTAATCCTCCCCATGGTTAATCCTCCCTGCGGTTAATCCTCCTGTGGTTAATCCTCCGGTGGTTAATCCTCCCCTTGGTTAATCCTCACCATGGTTAATCCTCCCGTGGTTAATCCTCCCCGCGGTTAATCCTCCCCGTGGTTAATCCTCCCCGTGGTTAATCCTCCCCGTTGTTAATCCGTGGTTAATCCTCCCGTGGTTAATCCTCCCAATGGTTAATCCGTGGTTAATGATCGCGTGGTTAATCCTCCCCATGGTTAATCCGTGGTTAATCCTCCCGTGGTTAATCCTCCCCATGGTTAATCCGTGGTTAATGATCCCGTGGTTAATCCTCCCCATGGTTAATCCTCCCCGCGGTTAATCCTCCCCATGGTTAATCGGTGGTCAATGATCCCGTGGTTAAACCTATACTTGGTTAATCTGTGGTTAATCGTCCCGCGGTTAATTCTCCCTGTGGTTAATTCTCCCTGTGGTTAATCCGTGGTTAATCCGCCCGTGGTTAATCCTCCTGTGTTTAATCATTCCTGCGGTTAATCCTCCCGTGGTTAATCATCCCCATGGTTAATCCGTGGTTAATCCTCCCGTGGTTAATCCTCCCCATGGTTAATCCGTGGTTAATCATCCCCTGGTTAATCTTCCCATGGTTAATTCTCCCCGCGGTTAATCCTCCCACGATTAATCTTCCCCATGGTTAATTCTCCCCACGGTTAATCCTCCTCGTGGTTAATCCTCCCCATGGTTAATCCATCCGCGGTTAATCCGTGGTTAATCCTCCCCGCGGTTAATCCTCCCGTGGTTAATCCTCGCCATGGTTAATCCTCCCCACGGTTAATTCTCCCGTGGTTATTCCTCCCCACGGTTAATCCTCCCGTGGTTAATCCTCCCCATGGTTAATCCGTGGTTAATCCTCACGTGTTTAATCCTCCCCATGGTTAATCCTCCTCGTGCTTAATCCTCCCTTTGGTTTATCCTCCCCGCGGTTCATCCTCCCGTGGTTAATCCTCGCCATGGTTAATCCTCCCCACAGTTAATTCTCCCATGGTTATTCCTCCCCACGGTTAATCCTCCCCTGGTTAATCCTCCCCATGGTTAATCCATGGTTAATCCTCCCGTGGTTAATCCTCCCCATGGTTAAGCCGTGGTTAATGATCCCGTGGTTATTCCTCCCCATGGTTAATCCGTGGTTAATGATCCCATGGTTAATCCTCCCCATGGTTAATCCGTGGGTAATCCTCCCGTGGTTAATCTTCCTCGTGGTTAATCCTCCCCGTGGCAAATCCTGCTCGTGGTTAATCCTCCCGTGGTTAATCCTCTGCACGGTTAATTCTCCCGTGGTTATTCCTCCCCACGGTTAATCCACACCGTGGTTAATCCTCCTCGTGGTTAATCCTCCCGTGGTTAAACCTCCCGGCGGTTAATCCTCCCCGCGGTTAATCCTCCTGTGGTTAATCCTCCTGTGGTTAATCCTCCCCGTGGTTAATTCTCACCATGGTTAATCCTCCCGTGGTTAATCCTCCCCGTGGTTAATCCTCCCCGTGGTTAATCCGTGGTTAATCCTCCCGTGGTTAATCCTCCCAATGGTTAATCCGTGGTTAATGATCCCGTGGTTAATCCTCCCCATGGTTAATCCGTGGTTAATCCTCCCGTGGTTAATCCTCCCCATGGTTAATCCGTGGTTAATGATCCCGTGGTTAATCCTCCCCATGGTTAATCCTCCCTGCGGTTAATCCTCCTGTGGTTAATCCTCACCATGGTTAATCCTCCCGTGGTTAATCCTCCCCGCGGTTAATCCTCCCCGTGGTTAATCCTCCCCGTGGTTAATCTTCCCCGTTGTTAATCCGTGGTTAATCCTCCCATGGTTAATCCTCCCAATGGTTAATCCGTGGTTAATGATCCCGTGGTTAATCCTCCCCATGGTTAATCCGTGGTTAATCCTCCCGTGGTTAATCCTCCCCATGGTTAATCCGTGGTTAATGATCCCGTGGTTAATCCTCCCCATGGTTAATCCTCCCCGTGGTTAATCCTCTACTTGGTTAATCTGTGGTTAATCGTCCCGCGGTTAATTCTCCCTGTGGTTAATTCTCCCTGTGGTTAATCCGTGGTTAATCCGCCCGTGGTTAATCCTCCTGTGGTTAATAATTCCTGCGGTTAATCCTCCCGTGGTTAATCATCCCCATGGTTAATCCGTGGTTAATCCTCCCGTGGTTAATCCTCCCCATGGTTAATCCGTGGTTAATCATCCCCTGGTTTATCTTCCCATGGTTAATTCTCCCCGCGGTTAATCCTCCCACGATTAATCTTCCCCATGGTTAATTCTCCCCACGGTTAATCCTCCTCGTGGTTAATCCTCCCCATGGTTAATCCATCCGCGGTTAATCCGTGGTTAATCCTCCCCGCGGTTAATCCTCCCGTTGTTAATCCTCGCCATGGTTAATCCTCCCCACGGTTAATTCTCCCGTGGTTATTCCTCCCCACGGTTAATCCTCCCGTGGTTAATCCTCCCCATGGTTAATCCGTGGTTAATCCTCACGTGGTTAATCCTCCCCATGGTTAATCCGTGGTTAATGATCCCGTGGTTATTCCTCCCTATGGTTAATTCGTGGTTAATGATCCCGTGGTTAATCCTCGCCATGGTTAATCCTCCCCACGGTTAATTCTCCCCATGGTTATTCCTCCCCATGGTTAATCCTCCTCGTGCTTAATCCTCCCTTTGGTTAATCCTCCCCGCGGTTCATCCTCCCGTGGTTAATCCTCGCCATGGTTAATCCTCCCCACAGTTAATTCTCCCATGGTTATTCCTCCCCACGGTTAATCCTCCCCTGGTTAATCCTCCCCATGGTTAATCCATGGTTAATCCTCCCGTGGTTAATCCTCCCCATGGTTAAGCCGTGGTTAATGATCCCGTGGTTATTCCTCCCCATGGTTAATCCGTGGTTAATGATCCCATGGTTAATCCTCCCCATGGTTAATCCGTGGGTAATCCTCCCGTGGTTAATCTTCCTCGTGGTTAATCCTCCCCGTGGCAAATCCTGCTCGTGGTTAATCCTCCCGTGGTTAATCCTCTGCACGGTTAATTCTCCCGTGGTTATTCCTCCCCACGGTTAATCCAACCCGTGGTTAATCCTCCTCGTGGTTAATCCTCCCGTGGTTTACCCTCCCCACGGTTAATCCTCCCTGTGGTTAATCCTCCCGTGGTTAATCCTCGCCATGGTTAATCCTCCCCACGGTTAATCGGTGGTCAATGATCCCGTGGTTAATCCTCTACTTGGTTAATCTGTGGTTAATCGTCCCGCGGTTAATTCTCCCTGTGGTTAATTCTCCCTGTGGTTAATCCGTGGTTAATCCGCCCGTGGTTAATCATCCCCATGGTTAATCCGTGGTTAATCCTCCCGTGGTTAATCCTCTCCATGGTTAATCCGTGGTTAATCATCCCGTGGTTAATCTTCCCATGGTTAATTCTCCCCGCGGTTAATCCTCCCACGATTAATCTTCCCCATGGTTAATTCTCCCCACGGTTAATCCTCCTCGTGGTTAATCCTCCCCATGGTTAATCCATCCGCAGTTAATCCGTGGTTAATCCTCCCCGCGGTTAATCCTCCCGTGGTTAATCCTCGCCATGGTTAATCCTCCCCACGGTTAATTCTCCCGTGGTTATTCCTCCCCACGGTTAATCCTCCCGTGGTTAATCCTCCCCATGGTTAATCCGTGGTTAATCCTCACGTGGTTAATCCTCCCCATGGTTAATCCTCCTCGTGCTTAATCCTCCCGTTGGTTAATCCTCCCCGCGGTTCATCCTCCCGTGGTTAATCCTCGCCATGGTTAATCCTCCCCACAGTTAATTCTCCCATGGTTATTCCTCCCCACGGTTAATCCTCCCCTGGTTAATCCTCCCCATGGTTAATCCATGGTTAATCCTCCCGTGGTTAATCCTCCCCATGGTTAAGCCGTGGTTAATGATCCCGTGGTTATTCCTCCCCATGGTTAATCCGTGGTTAATCTTCCTCGTGGTTAATCCTCCCCGTGGCAAATCCTGCTCGTGGTTAATCCTCCCGTGGTTAATCCTCTGCACGGTTAATTCTCCCGTGGTTATTCCTCCCCACGGTTAATCCACCCCGTGGTTAATCCTCCTCGTGGTTAATCCTCCTGTGGTTATCCCTCCCCATGGTTAATCCTCCCTGTGGTTAATCCTCCCGTGGTTAATCCTCGCCATGGTTAATCCTCCCCACGGTTAATTCTCCCGTGGTTATTCCTCCCATGGTTAAACCTCCCGTGGTTAATCCTCCCCGTGGTTAATCCTCCCCGTGGTTAATCTTCCCCGCGGTTAATCCTCCATACGGTTAATCCTCCCGTGGTTAAACCTCCCGGCGGTTAATCCTCCCCTCGGTTAATCCTCCTGTGATTAATCCTCCTGTGGTTAATCCTCCCCGTGGTTAATTCTAACCATGGTTAATCCTCCCGTGGTTAATCCTCCCCGCGGTTAATCCTCCCCGTGGTTAATCCTCCCCGTGGTTAATCCGTGGTTAATCCTCCCGTGGTTAATCCTCCCAATGGTTAATCCGTGGTTAATGATCCCGTGGTTAATCCTCCCCATGGTTAATCCGTGGTTAATCCTCCGGTGGTTAATCCTCCCCATGGTTAATCCGTGGTTAATGATCCCGTGGTTAATCCTCCCCATGGTTAATCCTCCCTGCGGTTAATCCTCCTGTGGTTAATCCTCCGGTGGTTAATCCTCCCCTTGGTTAATCCTCACCATGGTTAATCCTCCCGTGGTTAATCCTCCCCGCGGTTAATCCTCCCCGTGGTTAATCCTCCCCGTGGTTAATCCTCCCCGTTGTTAATCCGTGGTTAATCCTCCCGTGGTTAATCCTCCCAATGGTTAATCCGTGGTTAATGATCGCGTGGTTAATCCTCCCCATGGTTAATCCGTGGTTAATCCTCCCGTGGTTAATCCTCCCCATGGTTAATCCGTGGTTAATGATCCCGTGGTTAATCCTCCCCATGGTTAATCCTCCCCGCGGTTAATCCTCCCCATGGTTAATCGGTGGTCAATGATCCCGTGGTTAAACCTATACTTGGTTAATCTGTGGTTAATCGTCCCGCGGTTAATTCTCCCTGTGGTTAATTCTCCCTGTGGTTAATCCGTGGTTAATCCGCCCGTGGTTAATCCTCCTGTGTTTAATCATTCCTGCGGTTAATCCTCCCGTGGTTAATCATCCCCATGGTTAATCCGTGGTTAATCCTCCCGTGGTTAATCCTCCCCATGGTTAATCCGTGGTTAATCATCCCCTGGTTAATCTTCCCATGGTTAATTCTCCCCGCGGTTAATCCTCCCACGATTAATCTTCCCCATGGTTAATTCTCCCCACGGTTAATCCTCCTCGTGGTTAATCCTCCCCATGGTTAATCCATCCGCGGTTAATCCGTGGTTAATCCTCCCCGCGGTTAATCCTCCCGTGGTTAATCCTCGCCATGGTTAATCCTCCCCACGGTTAATTCTCCCGTGGTTATTCCTCCCCACGGTTAATCCTCCCGTGGTTAATCCTCCCCATGGTTAATCCGTGGTTAATCCTCACGTGTTTAATCCTCCCCATGGTTAATCCTCCTCGTGCTTAATCCTCCCTTTGGTTTATCCTCCCCGCGGTTCATCCTCCCGTGGTTAATCCTCGCCATGGTTAATCCTCCCCACAGTTAATTCTCCCATGGTTATTCCTCCCCACGGTTAATCCTCCCCTGGTTAATCCTCCCCATGGTTAATCCATGGTTAATCCTCCCGTGGTTAATCCTCCCCATGGTTAAGCCGTGGTTAATGATCCCGTGGTTATTCCTCCCCATGGTTAATCCGTGGTTAATGATCCCATGGTTAATCCTCCCCATGGTTAATCCGTGGGTAATCCTCCCGTGGTTAATCTTCCTCGTGGTTAATCCTCCCCGTGGCAAATCCTGCTCGTGGTTAATCCTCCCGTGGTTAATCCTCTGCACGGTTAATTCTCCCGTGGTTATTCCTCCCCACGGTTAATCCACACCGTGGTTAATCCTCCTCGTGGTTAATCCTCCCGTGGTTAAACCTCCCGGCGGTTAATCCTCCCCGCGGTTAATCCTCCTGTGGTTAATCCTCCTGTGGTTAATCCTCCCCGTGGTTAATTCTCACCATGGTTAATCCTCCCGTGGTTAATCCTCCCCGTGGTTAATCCTCCCCGTGGTTAATCCGTGGTTAATCCTCCCGTGGTTAATCCTCCCAATGGTTAATCCGTGGTTAATGATCCCGTGGTTAATCCTCCCCATGGTTAATCCGTGGTTAATCCTCCCGTGGTTAATCCTCCCCATGGTTAATCCGTGGTTAATGATCCCGTGGTTAATCCTCCCCATGGTTAATCCTCCCTGCGGTTAATCCTCCTGTGGTTAATCCTCACCATGGTTAATCCTCCCGTGGTTAATCCTCCCCGCGGTTAATCCTCCCCGTGGTTAATCCTCCCCGTGGTTAATCTTCCCCGTTGTTAATCCGTGGTTAATCCTCCCATGGTTAATCCTCCCAATGGTTAATCCGTGGTTAATGATCCCGTGGTTAATCCTCCCCATGGTTAATCCGTGGTTAATCCTCCCGTGGTTAATCCTCCCCATGGTTAATCCGTGGTTAATGATCCCGTGGTTAATCCTCCCCATGGTTAATCCTCCCCGTGGTTAATCCTCTACTTGGTTAATCTGTGGTTAATCGTCCCGCGGTTAATTCTCCCTGTGGTTAATTCTCCCTGTGGTTAATCCGTGGTTAATCCGCCCGTGGTTAATCCTCCTGTGGTTAATAATTCCTGCGGTTAATCCTCCCGTGGTTAATCATCCCCATGGTTAATCCGTGGTTAATCCTCCCGTGGTTAATCCTCCCCATGGTTAATCCGTGGTTAATCATCCCCTGGTTTATCTTCCCATGGTTAATTCTCCCCGCGGTTAATCCTCCCACGATTAATCTTCCCCATGGTTAATTCTCCCCACGGTTAATCCTCCTCGTGGTTAATCCTCCCCATGGTTAATCCATCCGCGGTTAATCCGTGGTTAATCCTCCCCGCGGTTAATCCTCCCGTGGTTAATCCTCGCCATGGTTAATCCTCCCCACGGTTAATTCTCCCGTGGTTATTCCTCCCCACGGTTAATCCTCCCGTGGTTAATCCTCCCCATGGTTAATCCGTGGTTAATCCTCACGTGGTTAATCCTCCCCATGGTTAATCCGTGGTTAATGATCCCGTGGTTATTCCTCCCTATGGTTAATTCGTGGTTAATGATCCCGTGGTTAATCCTCGCCATGGTTAATCCTCCCCACGGTTAATTCTCCCCATGGTTATTCCTCCCCATGGTTAATCCTCCTCGTGCTTAATCCTCCCTTTGGTTAATCCTCCCCGCGGTTCATCCTCCCGTGGTTAATCCTCGCCATGGTTAATCCTCCCCACAGTTAATTCTCCCATGGTTATTCCTCCCCACGGTTAATCCTCCCCTGGTTAATCCTCCCCATGGTTAAGCCGTGGTTAATGATCCCGTGGTTATTCCTCCCCATGGTTAATCCGTGGTTAATGATCCCATGGTTAATCCTCCCCATGGTTAATCCGTGGGTAATCCTCCCGTGGTTAATCTTCCTCGTGGTTAATCCTCCCCGTGGCAAATCCTGCTCGTGGTTAATCCTCCCGTGGTTAATCCTCTGCACGGTTAATTCTCCCGTGGTTATTCCTCCCCACGGTTAATCCAACCCGTGGTTAATCCTCCTCGTGGTTAATCCTCCCGTGGTTTACCCTCCCCACGGTTAATCCTCCCTGTGGTTAATCCTCCCGTGGTTAATCCTCGCCATGGTTAATCCTCCCCACGGTTAATTCTCCCGTGGTTATTCCTCCCATGGTTAAACCTCCCGTGGTTAATCCTCCCCATGGTTAATCCTCCCCGTGGTTAATCTTCCCCGCGGTTAATCCTGCACACGGTTAATCCTCCCGTGGTTAAACCTCCCGGCGGTTAATCCTCCCCGCGGTTAATCCTCCTGTGGTTAATCCTCCTGTGGTTAATCCTCCCTGTGGTTAATTCTAACCATGGTTAATCCTCCCGTGGTTAATCCTCCCCGCGGTTAATCCTCCCCGTGGTTAATCCTCCCCGTGGTTAATCCGTGGTTAATCCTCCCGTGGTTAATCCTCCCAATGGTTAATCCGTGGTTAATGATCCCGTGGTTAATCCTCCCCATGGTTAATCGTGGTTAATCCTCCCGTGGTTAATCCTCCCCATGGTTAATCCGTGGTTAATGATCCCGTGGTTAATCCTCCCCATGGTTAATCCTCCCTGCGGTTAATCCTCCCGTGGTTAATCCTCGCCATGGTTAATCCTCCCCACGGTTAATTCTCCCGTGGTTATTCCTCCCATGGTTAAACCTCCCGTGGTTAATCCTCCCCATGGTTAATCCTCCCCGTGGTTAATCTTCCCCGCGGTTAATCCTGCACACGGTTAATCCTCCCGTGGTTAAACCTCCCGGCGGTTAATCCTCCCCGCGGTTAATCCTCCTGTGGTTAATCCTCCTGTGGTTAATCCTCCCTGTGGTTAATTCTAACCATGGTTAATCCTCCCGTGGTTTATCCTCCCCGCGGTTAATCCTCCCCGTGGTTAATCCTCCCCGTGGTTAATCCGTGGTTAATCCTCCCGTGGTTAATCCTCCCAATGGTTAATCCGTGGTTAATGATCCCGTGGTTAATCCTCCCCATGGTTAATCGTGGTTAATCCTCCCGTGGTTAATCCTCCCCATGGTTAATCCGTGGTTAATGATCCCGTGGTTAATCCTCCCCATGGTTAATCCTCCCTGCGGTTAATCCTCCTGTGGTTAATCCTCCTGTGGTTAATCCTCCCCGTGGTTAATCCTCACCATGGTTAATCCTCCCGTGGTTAATCCTCCCCGCGGTTAATCATCCCCGTGGTTAATCCTCCCCGTGGTTAATCCTCCCCGTTGTTAATCCGTGGTTAATCCTCCCATGGTTAATCCTCCCAATGGTTAATCCGTGGTTAATGATCCCGTGGTTAATCCTCCCCATGGTTAATCCGTGGTTAATCCTCCCATGGTTAATCCTCCCCATGGTTAATCCATGGTTAATGATCCCGTGGTTAATCCTCCCCATGGTTAATCCTCCCCGTGGTTAATCCTCCCCATGGTTAATCGGTGGTCAATGATCCCGTGGTTAATCCTCTACTTGGTTAATCTGTGGTTAATCGTCCCGCGGTTAATTCTCCCTGTGGTTAATTCTCCCTGTGGTTAATCCGTGGTTAATCCGCCCGTGGTTAATCCTCCTGTGGTTAATCATTCCTGCGGTTAATCCTCCCGTGGTTAATCATCCCCACGGTTAATCCTCCCCACGGTTAATCCCCCTCGTGGTTAATCCTCCCCGTGGTTAATCCTCCCCGTGGTTAATCCTCCCCGTGGTAAATCCTCCCTTGGTTAATCCTCCCCACGGTTAATTCTCCCGTGGTTATTCCTCCCCATGGTTAATCCTCCCCGTGGTTAATCCACCCCGCGGTTAATCCTCCCCGCGGTTAATCCTCCCGTGGTTAATCCTCCCCATGGTTAATCCGTGGTTAATGATCCCATGGTAAATCCTACCCATGGTTAATCCATGGTTAATCCTCCCGCTGTTAATCCTCCCCATGGTTAATCCTCCCCGTGGTTAATCCACCCCGCGGTTAATCCACCCCGTGGTTAATCTGTGGTCAATCATCCCGTGATTATTCTTCCCATGGTTAATCCTACCCGCGGTTAATCCTCCCGCGGTTAATCTTCCCTACGGTTAATCCTCCCCGTGGTTAATCCATCCGCGGTCAATCCGTGGTTAATCCTCCTCGCGGTTAATCCTCCCCGTGGTTAATCCTCCCGCGGTTAATCCTCCCCGTGGTTAATCCATGGTTAATCATCCCGTGGTTAATCTTCCCATGGTTAATTCTCCCCGCGGTTAATCCTCCCACGATTAATCTTCCCCATGGTTAATTCTCCCCACGGTTAATCCTCCTCGTGGTTAATCCTCCCCATGGTTAATCCATCCGCGGTTAATCCGTGGTTAATCCGCCCCGCGATTAATCCTCCCCGTGGTTAATGATCCCGTGGTTAATCCTCCCCATGGTTAATCAGTGGTTAATCCTCCCGCGGTTAATCCTCTCCGTGGTTAATCTGTGGTTAATCATCCCCGCGGTTAATCCTCCCGTGGTTAATCGTCGCCATGGTTAATCCTCCCCACGGTTAATTCTCCCGTGGTTATTCCTCCCCACGGCTAATCCTCCCGTGGTTAATCCTCCCCATGGTTAATCCGTGGTTAATCCTCCCGTGGTTAATCCTCCCCATGGTTAATCCGTGGTTAATGATCCCGTGGTTATTCCTCCCCATGGTTAATCCATGGTTAATGTTCCCATGGTTAATCCTCCCCATGGTTAATCCTCCCCACGGTTAATTCTCCCATGGTTATTCCTCCCTACGGTTAATCCTCCCGTGGTTAATCCTACCCGCGGTTAATTCTCCCGTGGTTAATCCTCCCCATGGTTAATCCGTGGTTAATGATCCAGTAGTTAATCCTCCCCATGGTTAATCCGTGGTTAATCCTCCCCGCGGTTAATCCTCCCGTGGTTAATCCTCGCCATGGTTAATCCTCCCCACGGTTAATTCTCCCGTGCTTATTCCTCCCCACGGTTAATCCTCCCGTGGATAATCCTCCCCATGGTTAATCCGTGGTTAATCCTCCCGCGGTTAATCCTCCCCGTGGTTAATCCGTGGTTATTCCTCCCCATGGTTAATCCTCCCGTGGTTAATCCTCCTCTGGTTAATCCTCCCCGCGGTTAATCCTCCCCGTGGTTAATCCTCCCCGTGGTTAATCCGTGGTTAATCCTCCCGCGGTTAATCCTCCCCGTGGTTAATCCGTGATCAGTCATCCCATGATTAATCTTCCCATGGTTAATCCTACCCGCGGTTAATCCTCCCGCGGTTAATCTTCCCCACGGTTAATCCTCCCCACGGTTAATCCTCCTCGTGGTTAATCCTTCCGGTGGTTAATCCATCCGCGGTTAATCCGTGGTTAATCCTCCTCGCGGTTAATCCTCCCCGTGGTTAATGATCCCGTGGTTAATCCTCCCCGTGGTTAATCCGTGGTTAATCATCCCGTGGTTAATCTTCCCATGGTTAATTCTCCCCGCGGTTAATCCTCCTCGTGGTTAATTCTCCCCATGGTTAATCCATCCGCAGTTAATCCGTGGTTAATCCGCCCCGCGATTAATCCTCCCCGTGGTTAATGATCCCGTGGTTAATCCTCCCCATGGTTAATCAGTGGTTAAACATCCGCGGGTAATCCTCCCCGTGGTTAATCCGTGGTTAATCCTCCCCGCGGTTAATCCTCCCGTGGTTAATCCTCGCCATGGTTAATCCTCCCCACGGTTAATTCTCCCGTGGTTATTCCTCCCCACGGTTAATCCTCCCGTGGTTAATCCTCCCCATGGTTAATCCGTGGTTAATCCTCCCGTGGTTAATCCTCCCTATGGTTAATCCGTGGTTAATGATCCCGTGATTAATCCTCGCCATGGTTAATCCTCCCCACGGTTAATTCTCCCATGGTTATTCCTCCCCACAGTTAATCCTCCTGTGGTTAATCCTCCCCGCGGTTAATTCTCCCGTGGTTAATCCTCCCCATGGTTAATCCATGGTTAATGACCCCGTGGTTAATCCTCCCCATGGTTAATCCGTGGTTTATCCTCCGCGTGGTTAATCCGCCCCGCTGTTAATCCTCCCCGTGGATAATCCTCCCCATGGTTAATCCGTGGTTAATGATCCAGTAGTTAATCCTCCCCATGGTTAATCCGTGGTTAATCCTCCGCGTGGTTAATCCTCCCCATGGTTTATCCTCCCCGTGGTTAATCCGCACCGCGGTTAATCCTCGCCGTGGATAATCCTCCCCATGGTTAATCCGTGGTTAATCCTCCCGCGGTTAATCCTCCCCGTGGTTAATCCGTGGTTATTCCTCCCCATGGTTAATCCTCCCGTGGTTACTCCTCCTCTGGTTAATCCTCCCCGCGGTTAATCCTCCCCGTGGTTAATCCTCCCCGTAGTTAATCCGTGGTTAATCCTCCCGCGGTTAATCCTCCCCGTGGTTAATCCGTGGTCAATCATCCCGTGATTAATCTTCCCATGGTTAATCCTACCCGCGGTTAATCCTCCCGCGGTTAATCTTCCCCACGGTTAATCCTCCCCACGGTTAATCCTCCTCGTGGTTAATCCTTCCGGTGGTTAATCCATCCGCGGTTAATCCGTGGTTAATCCTCCTCGCGGTTAATCCTCCCCGTGGTTAATGATCCCGTGGTTAATCCTGCCCATGGTTAATCCGTGGTTAATCCTCCCGCGGTTAATCCTCCCCGTGGTTAATCCGTGGTTAATCATCCCGTGGTTAATCTTCCCATGGTTAATTCTCCCGCGGTTAATCCTCCCACGATTAATCTTCCCCATGGTTAATTCTCCCCACGGTTAATCCTCCTCGTGGTTAATTCTCCCCATGGTTAATCCATCCGCAGTTAATCCGTGGTTAATCCGCCCCGCGATTAATCCTCCCCGTGGTTAATGATCCCGTGGTTAATCCTCCCCATGGTTAATCAGTGGTTAAACCTCCCGCGGGTAATCCTCCCCGTGGTTAATCCGTGGTTAATCCTCCCCGCGGTTAATCCTCCCGTGGTTAATCCTCGCCATGGTTAATCCTCCCCACGGTTAATCCTCCCGTGGTTATTCCTCCCCACGGTTAATCCTCCCGTGGTTAATCCTCCCCATGGTTAATCCGTGGTTAATCCTCCCGTGGTTAATCCTCCCTATGGTTAATCCGTGGTTAATGATCCCGTGATTAATCCTCGCCATGGTTAATCCTCCCCACGGTTAATTCTCCCATGGTTATTCCTCCCCACGGTTAATCCTCCCGTGGTTAATCCTCCCCGCGGTTAATTCTCCCGTGGTTAATCCTCCCCATGGTTAATCCGTGGTTAATGATCCCGTGGTTAATCCTCCCCATGGTTAATCCGTGGTTAATCCTCCGCGTGGTTAATCCTCCCCATGGTTTATCCTCCCCGTGGTTAATCCGCCCCGCTGTTAATCCTCCCCATGGATAATCCTCCCCATGGTTAATCCGTGGTTAATCCTCCCGCGGTTAATCCTCCCCATGGTTAATCCGTGGTTAATCCTCCCGTGGTTAATCCTCCCGCAGTTAATTCTCCCGTGGTTAATCCTCGCCATGGTCAATCCTCCCCACAGTTAATTTTCCCATGGTTATTCCTCCCCACGGTTAATCCTCCCGTGGTTAATCCTCCCCGCGGTTAATTCTCCCGTGGTTAATCCTCCCCATGGTTAATCCGTGGTTAATGATCCCGTGGTTAATCCTCCCCATGGTTAATCCGTGGTTAATCCTCCGCGTGGTTAATCCTCCCCATGGTTTATCCTCCCCGTGGTTAATCCGCCCCGCTGTTAATCCTCCCCATGGATAATCCTCCCCATGGTTAATCCGTGGTTAATCCTCCCGCGGTTAATCCTCCCCATGGTTAATCCGTGGTTAATCCCCCCGTGGTTAATCCTCCCGCGGTTAATTCTCCCATGGTTAATCCTCCCCATGGTTAATCCTCCCCGTGGTTAATCCGTGGTTAATCCTCCCGCGGTTAATCCTTCCGTGGTTAATCCTCGCCATGGTCAATCCTCCCCACAGTTAATTCTCCCGTGGTTATTCCTCCCCACGGCTAATCCTCCCCGTGGTTAATCCTCTCTGCGGTTAATCCTCCCCCGGTTAATCCTCCCGTGGATAAACATCCCCACGGTTAATCCTCCCCGCGGTTAATCCGCCCGTGGTTAATCCTCCCCATGGTTAATCCGTGGTTAATGATCCCATGGTAAATCCTCCCCATGGTTAATCCGTGGTTAATCCTCCCGCGGTTTATCCTCCCCATGGTTAATCCTCCCGTGGTTAATCCTCCCCGTGGTTAATCCTCCCCGCGGTTAATCCTCCCCGTGGTTAATCCTCCCCGTGGTTAATCCTCCCGCGGTTAATCCTCCCCGTGGTGAATCCGTGGTCAATCATCCCGTGATTAATCTTCCCATGGTTAATCCTACCCGCGGTTAATCCTCCCGCGGTTAATCTTCCCCACGGTTAATCCTCCCCACGGTTAATCCTCCCCGTGGTTAATGATCCCGTGGTTATTCCTCCCCGAGGTTAATCCGTGGTTAATGATCACGTGGTTAATCCTCCCCATGGTTAATCCGTGGGTAATCCTCCCCGTGGTTAATCATCCCGTGGTTAATCCTCGCCATGGTTAATCCTCCCCACGGTTAATTCTCCCATGGTTATTCCTCCCCACGGTTAATCCTCCCGTGGTAAATCCTCCCCGTGGTTAATCCTCCCCACGGTTAATCCTCCTCGTGGTTAATCCTCCCCGTGGTTAATGATCCCGTGGTTAATCCTCCCCGCGGTTAATCCTTCCGCGGTTAATCGTCCCCATGGTTAATCCTCCCCACGGTTAATCCTCCTCATGCTTAATCCTCCCTTTGGTTAATCCTCACCGTGGTTCATCCTCCCGTGGTTAATCCTCGCCATGGTTAATCCTCCCGACGGTTAATTCTCCCGTGGTTATTCCTCCCCACGGTTAATCTTCCCGTGGTTAATCCTCCCCATGGTTAATCCGTGGTTAATCCTCCCCGTGGTTAATCCTCCCGCGGTTAATCCTCCCCACGGTTAATTCTCCTGTGGTTATTCCTCCCCATGGTTAATCCTCCCGTGGTTAATCCTCCTCTGGTTAATTCTCCCCGCGGTTAATCCTCCCCGTGGTTAATCCTCCCCGTGGTTAATCCGTGGTTAATCCTCCCGCGGTTAATCCTCCCCATGGTTAATCCGTGGTCAATCATCCCGTGATTAATCTTCCCATGGTTAATCCTACCCGCGGTTAAGCCTCCCGCGGTTAATCTTCCCCACGGTTAATCCTCCCCACGGTTAATCCTCCTCGTGGTTAATCCTTCCGGTGGTTAATCCATCCGCGGTTAATCCGTGGTTAATCCTCCTCGCGGTTAATCCTCCCCGTGGTTAATCCGTGGTTAATCATCCCGTGGTTAATCCTGCCCATGGTTAATCCGTGGTTAATCATCCCGCGGTTAATCCTCCCCGTGGTTAATCCGTGGTTAATCATCCCGTGGTTAATCTTCCCATGGTTAATTCTCCCCGCGGTTAATCCTCCCACGATTAATCTTCCCCATGGTTAATCCGTGGTTAATCCTCCCGCGGTTTATCCTCCCCATGGTTAATCCTCTCGTGGTTAATCCTCCCCGTGGTTAATCCTCCCCGTGGTTAATCCTCCCGCAGTTAATCCTCCCCGTGGCGAATCCGTGGTCAATCATTCCGTGATTAATCTTCCCATGGTTAATCCTACCTGCGGTTAATCCTCCCGCGGTTAATCTTCCCCACGGTTAATCCTCCCCACGGTTAATCCTCCCCGTGGTTAATGATCCCGTGGTTATTCCTCCCCGAGGTTAATCCGAGGTTAATGATTACGTGGTTAATCCTCCCCATGGTTATTCCGTGGGTAATGCTCCCCGTGGTTAATCATCCCGTGGTTAATCCTCGCCGTGGTTAATCCTCCCGACGGTTAATTCTCCCATGGTTTTTCCTCCCCACGGTTAATCCTCCCGTGGTAAATCCTCCCCGTGGTTAATCCTCCCCACGGTTAATCCTCCTCGTGGTTAATCCTCCCCGTGGTTAATCCATCCGCGGTCAATCCGTGGTTAATCCTCCCCGCGGTTAATCCTCCCCGTGGTTAATGATCCCGTGGTTAATCCTCCCCGCGGTTAATCCTTCCGCGGTTAATCCTCCCCGCGGTTAATCCTCCTCATGCTTAATCCTCCCTTTGGTTAATCCTCACCGTGGTTCATCCTCCCGTGGTTAATCCTCGCCATGGTTAATCCTCCCGACGGTTAATTCTCCCGTGGTTATTCCTCCCCACGGTTAATCTTCCGGTGGTTAATCCTCCCCATGGTTAATCCGTGGTTAATCCTCCCGTGGTTAATGCTCCCCATGGTTAAGCCGTGGGTAATCCTCCCGTGGTTAATCTTCCTCGTGGTTAATCCTCCTCGTGGCAAATCCTGCTTGTGGTTAATCCTCCCGTGGTTAATCCTCTGCACGGTTAATTCTCCCGTGGTTAACCCTCCCCACGGTCAATCCTCCCCGTGGTTAATCCTCCTGTGGTTAATCCTCGCCATGGTTAATCCTCCCCACGGTTAATTATCCCGTGGTTATTCCTCCCACGGATAAACCTCCCGTGGTTAATCCTCCCCGTGGTTAATCCTCCCCGTGGTTAATGTTCCCCGCGGTTAATTCTCCACACGGTTAATCCTCCCGTGGTTAAACCTCCCGGCGGTTAATCCTCCCCGCGGTTAATCCTCCTGTGTTAATCCTCCCCGTGGTTAATCCCCACCATGGTTAATCCTCCCGTGGTTAATCCTCCCGTGGTTAATCCTCACCGCGGCGAATCCTCCCCATGGTTAATCCTCCCCGCGGTTAATCCTGCCCATGGTTAACCCGTGGTTAATCCTCCCGTGGTTAATCCTCCCAATGGTTAATCCGTGGTTAATGATCCCGTGGTTAATCCTCCCCATGGTTAATCCGTGGTTAATCCTCCCGTGGTTAATCCTCCCGTGGTTAATCCTCCCGCAGTTAATCCTCCCCGTGGTTAATCCGTGGTTAATCCTCCTGTGGTTAATCCTCCCAATGGTTAATCCGTGGTTGATGATCCCGTGGTTAATCCTCCCCGTGGTTCATCCGTGGTTAATCCTCCCGTGGTTAATCCTCGCCATGCTTAATCCTCCCCACGGTTAATTCTCCCATGGTTATTCCTCCCCACGGTTAATCCTCCCGTGGTTAATCCTCCCCGCGGTTAATTCTCCCGTGGTTAATCCTCCCCATGGTTAATCCGTGGTTAATGATCCCGTGGTTAATCCTCCCCATGGTTAATCCGTGGTTAATCCTCCGCGTGGTTAATCCTCCCCATGGTTTATCCTCCCCGTGGTTAATCCGCCCCGCTGTTAATCCTCCCCATGGATAATCCTCCCCATGGTTAATCCGTGGTTAATCCTCCCGCGGTTAATCCTCCCCATGGTTAATCCGTGGTTAATCCTCCCGTGGTTAATCCTCCCGCGGTTAATTCTCCCGTGGTTAATCCTCCCCATGGTTAATCCTCCCGTGGTTAATCCTCCCCGTGGTTAATCCTCCCCGCGGTTAATCCTCCCCGTGGTTAATCCGTGGTTAATCCTCCCGCGGTTAATCCTTCCGTGGTTAATCCTCGCCATGGTCAATCCTCCCCACAGTTAATTCTCCCGTGGTTATTCCTCCCCACGGCTAATCCTCCCCGTGGTTAATCCTCTCTGCGGTTAATCCTCCCCCGGTTAATCCTCCCGTGGATAAACATCCCCACGGTTAATCCTCCCCGCGGTTAATCTGCCCGTGGTTAAGCCTCCCCATGGTTAATCCGTGGTTAATGATCCCATGGTAAATCCTCCCCATGGTTAATCCGTGGTTAATCCTCCCGCGGTTTATCCTCCCCATGGTTAATCCTCCCGTGGTAAATCCTCCCCGTGGTTAATCCTCCCCACGGTTAATCCTCCTCGTGGTTAATCCTCCCCATGGTTAATCCATCCGCGGTCAATCCGTGGTTAATCCTCCCCGCGGTTAATCCTCCCCGTGGTTAATGATCCCGTGGTTAATCCTCCCCGCGGTTAATCCTTCCGCGGTTAATCGTCCCCTTGGTTAATCCTCCCCACGGTTAATCCTCCTCATGCTTAATCCTCCCTTTGGTTAATCCTCACCGTGGTTCATCCTCCCGTGGTTAATCCTCGCCATGGTTAATCCTCCCGACGGTTAATTCTCCCGTGGTTATTCCTCCCCACGGTTAATCTTCCCGTGGTTAATCCTCCCCATGGTTAATCCGTGGTTAATCCTCCCCGTGGTTAATCCTCCCGCGGTTAATCCTCCCCACGGTTAATTCTCCTGTGGTTATTCCTCCCCATGGTTAATCCTCCCGTGGTTAATCCTCCTCTGGTTAATCCTCCCCGCGGTTAATCCTCCCCGTGGTTAATCCTCCCCGTGGTTAATCCGTGGTTAATCCTCCCGCGGTTAATCCTCCCCATGGTTAATCCGTGTTCAATCATCCCGTGATTAATCTTCCCATGGTTAACCCTACCCGCGGTTAATCCTCCCGCGGTTAATCTTCCCCACGGTTAATCCTCCCCACGGTTAATCCTCCTCGTGGTTAATCCTTCCGGTGGTTAATCCATCCGCGGTTAATCCGTGGTTAATCCTCCTCGCGGTTAATCCTCCCCGTGGTTAATCCGTGGTTAATCATCCCGTGGTTAATCCTGCCCATGGTTAATCCGTGGTTAATCATCCCGCGGTTAATCCTCCCCGTGGTTAATCCGTGGTTAATCATCCCGTGGTTAATCTTCCCATGGTTAATTCTCCCCGCGGTTAATCCTCCCACGATTAATCTTCCCCGTGGTTAATCCGTGGTTAATCCTCCCGCGGTTTATCCTCCCCATGGTTAATCCTCCCGTGGTTAATCCTCCTCGTGGTTAATCCTCCCGCAGTTAATCCTCCCCGTGGTGAATCCGTGGTCAATCATCCCGTGATTAATCTTCCCATGGTTAATCCTACCCACGGTTAATCCTCCCGCGGTTAATCTTCCCCACGGTTAATCCTCCCCACGGTTAATCCTCCCCGTGGTTAATGATCCCGTGGTTATTCCTCCCCGAGGTTAATCCGTGGTTAATGATCACGTGGTTAATCCTCCCCATGGTTAATCCGTGGGTAATGCTCCCCGTGGTTAATCATCCCGTGGTTAATCCTCGCCATGGTTAATCCTCCCGACGGTTAATTCTCCCATGGTTATTCCTCCCCACGGTTAATCCTCCCGTGGTAAATCCTCCCCGTGGTTAATCCTCCCCACGGTTAATCCTCCTCGTGGTTAATCCTCCCCGTGGTTAATCCATCCGCGGTCAATCCGTGGTTAATCCTCCCCGCGGTTAATCCTCCCCGTGGTTAATGATCCCGTGGTTAATCCTCCCCGCGGTTAATCCTTCCGCGGTTAATCCTCCCCGCGGTTAATCCTCCTCATGCTTAATCCTCCCTTTGGTTAATCCTCACCGTGGTTCATCCTCCCGTGGTTAATCCTCGCCATGGTTAATCCTCCCGACGGTTAATTCTCCCGTGGTTATTCCTCCCCACGGTTAATCTTCCCGTGGTTAATCCTCCCCATGGTTAATCCGTGGTTAATCCTCCCGTGGTTAATGCTCCCCATGGTTAAGCCGTGGGTAATCCTCCCGTGGTTAATCCTGCTCGTGGTTAATCCTCCCGTGGTTAATCCTCTGCACGGTTAATTCTCCCGTGGTTAACCCTCCCCACGGTTAATCCTCCCCACGGTTAATTATCCCGTGGTTATTCCTCCCACGGATAAACCTCCCGTGGTTAATCCTCCCTGTGGTTAATCCTCCCCGTGGTTAATCTTCCCCGCGGTTAATTCTCCACACGGTTAATCCTCCCGTGGTTAAACCTCCCGGCGGTTAATCCTCCCCACGGTTAATCCTCCTATGGTTAATCCTCCTGTGTTAATCCTCCCCGTGGTTAATCCCCACCATGGTAAATCCTCCCGTGGTTAATCCTCACCGCGGTGAATCCTCCCCATGGTTAATCTTCCCCGCGGTTAATCCTGCCCATGGTTAACCCGTGGTTAATCCTCCCGTGGTTAATCCTCCCAATGGTTAATCCGTGGTTAATGATCCCGTGGTTAATCCTCCCCATGGTTAATCCGTGGTTAATCCTCCCGTGGTTAATCCTCCCGTGGTTAATCCTCCCCGCGGTTAATCCTCCCGCGGTTAATCCTCCCCGTGGTTAATCCGTGGTTAATCCTCCTGTGGTTAATCCTCCCAATGGTTAATCCGTGGTTGATGATCCCGTGGTTAATCCTCCCCGTGGTTCATCCGTGGTTAATCCTCCCGTGGTTAATCCTCCCGTGGTTAATCCTCCCCGCGGTTCATCCTCCCGCGGTAAATCCTCCCCATGGTTAATCCTTCCCACGGTTAATCCACCTCTGATTAATCCTCCCGTGGTTAATCCTACCCGCGGTTAATCCTCCCCGTGGTTAATCCTCCCGTGGTTAATCCTCGCCATGGTCAATCCTCCCCACAGTTAATTCTCCCGTGGTTATTCCTCCCCACGGCTTTTCCTCCCCGTGGTTAATCCTCCCCGCGGTTAATCCTCCCATGGTTAATCCTTCCCACGGTTAATCCTCCTCTGGTTAATCCTCCCGTGGTTAATCCTCCCCGCGGTTAATCCTCCCCGTGGTTAATCCTCCCCGCGGTTAATCCTCCACGCGGTTAATCCTCCCATGGTTAAACATCCCAATGGTAAATCCTCCCCATGGTTAATCCGTGGTTAATCCTCCCGCGGTTAATCCTCCCCGTGGTTAATCCGTGGTCAATCATCCCGTGATTAATCTTCCCATGGTTAATCCTACCCGCGGTTAATCGTCCCGCGGTTAATCTTCCCTACGGTTAATCCTCCCCACGGTTAATCCTCCTCGTGGTTAATCCTCCCCGTGGTTAATCCATCCGTGGTTAATCCGTGGTTAATCCTCCTCGTGATTAATCCTCCCCGTTGTTAATGATCCCGTGGTTAACCCTCCCCATGGTTAATCCGTGGTTAATCCTCCCGCGGTTAATCCTCCCGTGGTTAATCCTCCCCATGGTTAATCCGTGGTTAATCCTCCCGTGGTTAATCCTCCCCATGGTTAATCCGTGGTTAATGATCCCGTGGTTATTCCTCCCCATGGTTAATCCGTGGTTAATGTTCCCATGGTTAATCCTCCCCATGGTTAATCCTCCCCACGGTTAATTCTCCCATGGTTATTCCTCCCCACGGTTAATCCTCCCGTGGTTAATCCTCCCCATGGTTAATCCGTGGTTAATCCTCCCGTGGTTAATCCTCCCCATGGTTAATCCATGGTTAATGATCCCGTGGTTATTCCTCCCCATGGTTAATCCGTGGTTAATGTTCCCATGGTTAATCCTCCCCATGGTTAATCCTCCCCGCGGTTAATCCTCCCCGTGGTTAATCCTCCCCGTGGTTAATCCGTGGTTAATCCTCCCGCGGTTAATCCTCCCCGTGGTTAATCCGTGGTCAATCATCCCGTGATTAATCTACCCATGGTTAATCCTACCCGCGGTTAATCCTCCCGCGGTTAATCTTCCCCACGGTTAATCCTCCCCACGGTTAATCCTCCTCGTGGTTAATCCTTCCGGTGGTTAATCCATCCGTGGTTAATCCGTGGTTAATCCTCCTCGCGGTTAATCCTCCCCGTGGTTAATGATCCCGTGGTTAATCCTCCCCATGGTTAATCCGTGGTTAATCCTCCCGCGGTTAATCCTCCCCGTGGTTAATCCGTGGTTAATCATTCCGTGGTTAATCTTCCCATGGTTAATTCTCCCCGCGGTTAATCCTCCCACGATTAATCTTCCCCATGGTTAATTCTCCCCACGGTTAATCCTCCTCGTGGTTAATTCTCCCCATGGTTAATCCATCCGCGGTTAGTCCGTGGTTAATCCGCCCCGCGATTAATCCTCCCCGTGGTTAATGATCCCGTGGTTAATCCTCCCCATGGTTAATCAGTGGTTAAACCTACCGCGGGTAATCCTCCCCGTGGTTAATCCGTGGTTAATCCTCCCCGCAGTTAATCCTCCCGTGGTTAATCCTCGCCATGGTTAATCCTCCCCACGGTTAATTCTCCCGTGGTTATTCCTCCCCACGGTTAATCCTCCCGTGGTTAATCCTTCCCATGGTTAATCCGTGGTTAATCCTCCCGTGGTTAATCCTCCCCATGGTTAATCCGTGGTTAATGATCCCATGGTTATTCCTACCCTATGGTTAATCCGTGGTTAATGATCCCGTGGTTAATCCTCGCCATGGTTAATCCTCCCCACGATTAATTCTCCCATGGTTATTCCTCCCCACGGTTAATCCTCACGTGATTAATCCTCCCCGCAGTTAATTCTCCCGTGGTTAATCCTCCCCATGGTTAATCCGTGGTTAATGATCCCGTGGTTAATCCTCCCCATGGTTAATCCGTGATTAATCCTCCGCGTGGTTAATCCTCCCCATGGTTTATCCTCCCCGTGGTTAATCCGCCCCGCGGTTAATCCTCCCCGTGGATAATCCTCCCCATGGTTAATCCGTGGTTAATCCTCTCGCGGTTAATCCTCCCCATGGTTAATCCGTGGTTAATCCTCCCGTGGTTAATCCTCCCGCGGTTAATTCTCCCGTGGTTAATCCTCCCCATGGTTAATCCTCCCGTGGTTAATCCTCCCCGTGGTTAATCCTCCCCGCGGTTAATCCTCCTTGTGGTTAATCCGTGGTTAATCCACCCGCAGTTAATCCCCCGGGGTTAATCCTCGCCATGGTCAATCCTCCCCACAGTTAATTCTCCCGTGGTTATTCCTCCCCACGGCTAATCCTCCCCGTGGTTAATCCTCTCTGCGGTTAATCCTCCCCCCGGTTAATCCTCCCGTGGTTAAACATCCCCACGGTTAATCCTCCCCGCGGTTAATCCGCCCGTGGTTAATCCTCCCCATGGTTAATCCGTGGTTAATGATCCCATGGTAAATCCACCCCATGGTTAATCCGTGGTTAATCCTCCTGCGGTTTATCCTCCTCATGGTTAATCCTCCCGTGGTTAATCCTCCCCATGGTTAATCCTCCCCGCGGTTAATCCTCCCCGTGGTGAATCCGTGGTCAATCATCCCGTGATTAATCTTCCCATGGTTAATCCTACCCGCGGTTAATCCTCCCGCGGTTAATCTTCCCCACGGTTAATCCTCCCCACGGTTAATCCTCCTCGTGGTTAATCCTTCCGGTGGTTAATCCATCCGTGGTTAATCCGTGGTTAATCCTCCTCGCGGTTAATCCTCCCCGTGGTTAATGATCCCGTGGTTAATCCTCCCCATGGTTAATCCGTGGTTAATCCTCCCGCGGTTAATCCTCCCCGTGGTTAATCCGTGGTTAATCATTCCGTGGTTAATCTTCCCATGGTTAATTCTCCCCGCGGTTAATCCTCCCACGATTAATCTTCCCCATGGTTAATTCTCCCCACGGTTAATCCTCCTCGTGGTTAATTCTCCCCATGGTTAATCCATCCGCGGTTAGTCCGTGGTTAATCCGCCCCGCGATTAATCCTCCCCGTGGTTAATGATCCCGTGTTTAATCCTCCCCATGGTTAATCAGTGGTTAAACCTACCGCGGGTAATCCTCCCCGTGGTTAATCCGTGGTTAATCCTCCCCGCAGTTAATCCTCCCGTGGTTAATCCTCGCCATGGTTAATCCTCCCCACGGTTAATTCTCCCGTGGTTATTCCTCCCCACGGTTAATCCTCCCGTGGTTAATCCTTCCCATGGTTAATCCGTGGTTAATCCTCCCGTGGTTAATCCTCCCCATGGTTAATCCGTGGTTAATGATCCCATGGTTATTCCTACCCTATGGTTAATCCGTGGTTAATGATCCCGTGGTTAATCCTCGCCATGGTTAATCCTCCCCACGATTAATTCTCCCATGGTTATTCCTCCCCACGGTTAATCCTCACGTGATTAATCCTCCCCGCAGTTAATTCTCCCGTGGTTAATCCTCCCCATGGTTAATCCGTGGTTAATGATCCCGTGGTTAATCCTCCCCATGGTTAATCCGTGATTAATCCTCCGCGTGGTCAATCCTCCCCATGGTTTATCCTCCCCGTGGTTAATCCGCCCCGCGGTTAATCCTCCCCGTGGATAATCCTCCCCATGGTTAATCCGTGGTTAATCCTCTCGCGGTTAATCCTCCCCATGGTTAATCCGTGGTTAATCCTCCCGTGGTTAATCCTCCCGCGGTTAATTCTCCCGTGGTTAATCCTCCCCATGGTTAATCCTCCCGTGGTTAATCCTCCCCGTGGTTAATCCTCCCCGCGGTTAATCCTCCTTGTGGTTAATCCGTGGTTAATCCACCCGCAGTTAATCCCCCGGGGTTAATCCTCGCCATGGTCAATCCTCCCCACAGTTAATTCTCCCGTGGTTATTCCTCCCCACGGCTAATCCTCCCCGTGGTTAATCCTCTCTGCGGTTAATCCTCCCCCCGGTTAATCCTCCCGTGGTTAAACATCCCCACGGTTAATCCTCCCCGCGGTTAATCCGCCCGTGGTTAATCCTCCCCATGGTTAATCCGTGGTTAATGATCCCATGGTAAATCCACCCCATGGTTAATCCGTGGTTAATCCTCCTGCGGTTTATCCTCCCCATGGTTAATCCTCCCGTGGTTAATCCTCCCCATGGTTAATCCTCCCCGCGGTTAATCCTCCCCGTGGTGAATCCGTGGTCAATCATCCCGTGATTAATCTTCCCATGGTTAATCCCACCCGCGGTTAATCCTCCCGCGGTTAATCTTCTCCACGGTTAATCCTCCCCACGGTTAATCCTCCTCGTGGTTAATCCTCCCCGTGGTTAATCCATCCGCGGTTAATCCTCCTCGCGGTTAATCCTCCCCGTGGTTAATGATCCCGTGGTTATTCCTCTCCGAGGTTAATCCGTGGTTAATGATCCCGTGGTTAATCCTCCCCATGGTTAATCCGTGGGTAATCCTCCCCGTGGTTAATCATCCCGTGGTTAATCCTCGCCATGGTTAATCCTCCCCACGGTTAATTCTCCCATGGTTATTCCTCCCCACGGTTAATCCTCCTCGTGGTTAATGATCCCGTGGTTAATCCTCCCCATAGTTAATCCGTGGTTAATCCTATCCGTGGTTAATCCTCCCCGCGGTTAATCATCCCCGTGGTTAATGATCCCGTGGTTAATCCTCCCCATGGTTAATCCGTGGTTAATCCTATCCGTGGTTAATCCGTGGTTAATCATCCCGTGGTTAATCCTCCCGTGGTTAATCCTCCCCGCGGTTACACCTCCCGCGGTTAATCCTCCCACGGTTAATCCTCCCCACGGTTAATCCTCCTCATGCTTAATCCTCCCTTTGGTTAATCCTCACCGTGGTTCATCCTCCCGTGGTTAATCCTCGCCATGGTTAATCCTCCCGACGTTTATTCTCCCGTGGTTATTCCTCCCCACGGTTAATCCTCCCGTGGTTAATCCTCCCCATGGTTAATCCGTGGTTAATCCTCCCGTGGT